>NC_081555.1:96354034-96654034 GCF_963082655.1 Stomoxys calcitrans | reverse complement strand
TTAAGGGTCTGAAGCTCATAAAAGCTTACCGATTTTGTTGAAATTTGAAATACAAAATTCAACAGTGACTTATTATTATAAGACCACTCACTGTCCTTGCCGAATTTGGGTGTATAAATTATCCAATTTTTACCGAATTACGACGAAAGGGGGTTTACATATATATACCCAAGGTGGTGGGTATCCAAAGTTCGGCTCGGCCGAACTTTATGCCTTTTTACTTGTTTTTCTTTTTTTTTTTGCCTTTAAAAGAATGGTTATTACTATCACATGGTCCTTTTGTTCTATTCACATATTCACATTAGTCAAAGAGCACCGCATGACATCCTCAGAGTTTATACTTTGAATGCCATGACAATAGAGAAGCTATTCTTTAAGGGGGGTTTTAGCAAAATTAAGATTATATTAAAGTGTGTTTTTTTTTTGCAAAGTTGGCAAGCGAGGAACATTTTTTTTTTTTTAATTTTCATCCCCCGCTTTTAGAGTTTTCTTAAGTACTTTTGAGGTTGAGTTCCAAAGTTTCCTATTACGATTTCAAGATTTTCCTTACTGAAAGTCTTCTAAACTTTCCCATCATTTTAAATCTCAGCTTTATTTCAAACCCCTTTTTAGGCCATTAATTTCAAAATATTAAAGTAGAAATAAAGCTTAACCCAAAATAATGTGAAAACTCATTCACTCCTTCATGCAGTCATTCATTTGGTTGTCGGTGGTTTTTGGCAAATGTAGGTCTTTTATGACATCTCCTGCTGTGCATTTGGTCATAAGTCTATAAGATTCCAACTTCATACACTTTGTGCTCTAAGTCTGCCTGCTGTTTCAACTTTTTCACTGCGTTCTATTCCTCGCTGCTGGGGCACATAAAACTCTTGGGGGTTGAGGGAAAAATGGCAAAGGAGCGAGACTTTCGCTTAATTTGTTGTACATTTTTATTGTTTATTAATTTGTTGCCAATTTTATGTTGTCTTGGCTTAAATGCTTGCATATGTTCCTCACACACACGCACCCACATATTCTCTCGCCACACATACAAGCGAAAGGACATTCATTTGCCGTTATTGTTGTATGTAGTTTTCGATTCGATTTAATTGTTGTGTATTTGGCCATAAATCAGGATTAATTGCGGTTAATTGGCAGCATTTGTGGTAATCATGTAACAAAGCGAACCATAGCGAGTCAATATTCATTCAACGCATGGTTGGTTGGCAGCATTTTGTTTGGCTCGCTCACTTCCTTACATGCTTCCTTCCTTTATTTGGTGGTGTCTGATTTTCTGTAATTATGTTTTTCGAAGCTTTACCCGCTTAAATATATGCCGTGTGTGTGTGTTTTGTTTGCTTGTGTTTTTGTAATTGACCATATTTATGGAATATTAATTATGTTTGCTTTGTTTTTGTTGCTGTTGTACTTTTTGCCATTGGCCTTATGTGGCTCAGTTCAGGTCGACCAAAGCCAAAGTGTACATACAAGTTGGGTATAAAGTAGCATGTTTAAGGCCTTCAAAGGGAAATTTATTTTCTAGCAAAACTGCAACTCGATGTATTAAACAGTAACAACATTTCCCTTTCGAATAGAAAAATATTTTGATAAATTTATTGAAAAAATCCAACATTTTTATAAAAAGAAGTAAAAGTCAAGTCAAGTCAAGTCAAAAGTCAAAGTTTTTTGAATGACCTTTTATACCCACCACCATAGGATAGGGGGTATATTCATTTAGTCATTCCATTTGCAACACATCGAAATAACAATTTCCGACCCTATAAAGTATATATATTGGTTTGCTCAAAAAGTAATTGCGGATTTTTTAAAAGAAAGTAAATGCATTTTTAATAAAAACTTAGAATGAACTTTAATCAAATATACTTTTTTTACACTTTTTTTCTAAAGCAAGCTAAAAGTAACAGCTGATAACTGACAGAAGAAAGAATGCAATTACAGAGTCACAAGCTGTTAAAAAATTTGTCATCGCCGACTATATGAAAAATCCGCAATTACTTTTTGGGCAACCCAATAATTCGGATCGTCGTTAAATTCCAAGACGATTAAACGATGTCCGTGTGTCTGTCCGTCCGTCCGTCTGTCCGTCCGTCTGTCCGTCCGTCTGTCCGTCCGTCCGTCTGTCCGTCCGTCTGTCCGTCCGTCTGTCCGTCCGTCCGTCTGTCCGTCCGTCTGTCCGTCGGTCTGTCCGTCCGTCTGTCCGTCCGTCTGTCCGTCTGTCCGTCTGTCCGTCCGTCCGTCTGTCCGTCTGTTGTAATCTACAGCCTTCAAAAATTGAGATATTGAGCTGAAATTTGGCACATTTACGTCTTTTTGATGCACGCTAGTTAAGCTCTTGGGCGGGCCAAATCGGACTATATTTGGATATAGCTGCCATATAGACCGATTTTCTGATAAAGGGTCTAATGCCCATAAATGCTTCGTTTTTTTATCCGATTTCGCTGAAATTTGAATCAGTGAGTAGTTTTAGGCCTCCCAACATCTGACCCACATATGGTTCGGATCGGACTATATATAGATATAGCTGCCATTTAGACCGATCTGCCGAGAAAGGGTCTGAAGCCCATAAAAGCTTTATTTATTGCCCGATTTCATTGAAATGTGAAACAGAGAGTTATTTTAAGCCTACCGACATCTGACCTAAACCTGGTTAGGATCGGACTATATTTGGATATAGCTGTAATACAGACCAATCTCGCGATAAAGGGTATGAAGCCCATAAAAGCTTTATTTGTTAACCGATTTTGCTGAAATTTGAAACCGCAAGAAGTTTTATGTCTCCCAACATCTGACCCACATATGGTTTAGATCGGACTATGAGATCCAAGCCGAACTGAGCCCGCTCCGCTGCGCCTTCTTTAACTCTCTAATATCTCTTAAGGGTGGGGACACTTCGCCCTGAATGCGGATATCGAATTCGTGCCATTATAGCCTATGACGCTGAACGCGTTCGAATCCTGGCGAGAACATCGGACAAATCAGTGTTTATCCCCTCTTAATGTTGGCGACATTTACGAGGTACAATGCCATGCATGGTCATTTAAAAAATTTTCCCCAAAGAGGTGTGGCACTGCGGGACGCCATTCGAATTCGGCTATAAAAAGAGGTCCCTTATAATTGAGTTTAAACTTGAATCGAAACGCACTCATTGATGTGTGAGAATTTGTTTCTTTTCGGTTCCTAGTGGTAATGTTCTTCCTTAGGGTAATGTTCTCATTAGGGGAGGGATGGCACCTCAGACATTTCGACTCAAATATGGATATTAAAATCGTGCTGCACTTTAAAATCCCTTTAAGTTGAGCCCCATGTTGCCATGGCCGATAAATATGAACCGTTTGGAGGGTGTTTTGGGGGTGGGGCTTCCACCGGCATTTTGCACTGAAAACAGATATCAAATTCGTTTATTATTCCCAACGGAAATGAAGATCAGTTTAGGTCGTGCTTTAGGGCGTACCCCAAAACACTTAGTTCCAAGATTGGATATCAAATTCGTTTTCTACTCTCAAATGCCTTTCATTTGAGTCCCATATTATCATAATGGGTCAAATAACCCATTTGATGTATCTATAGGAGGAAAAGCGCCACCTGGACTTGAACGCAAATTTTAATGTCATATTCGTAATCTTCTCCCTAATACCTTTCATTTGAGTCTCATATAGCCATGATCGGTTTATACGGAAGCTCTATCTGTGCCAATATTTGGACCAAACATAGCTCTGTTATTGGCAGTCGTAAAAAAAAGCCACGTTCAAAATTTCAGCCAAATGGATTTCAATTACGCCCTCTGGAGGCTCTAGAAGTCTCAGTAAGAGATCAATTTTTATATGGGAGGTACATATAAAGGGTAATTTTTTGGCTATTATCTCTTTGGCAACAATGGTTTATACAGCTAACGCACGTTTTATGTTTTCTTTTACTCTCAAACGCCGTCAGTTTGGCCTATAATTTAACCATGAATCGTCGTACAAACGAACAACGCTTGCAAATTTTTCCATTTTATTATCAAAATGCGTGCTCTATTAAGAATGTTCATTGCGCGCTACTTCCATTGAGCGACTAAGCTCATTTTTGGCTCAATGGGTACGTAAATAAGCAGAATTTTCGATTTTGGAGTGAAGATCAGCCAGAAGCATTGCAAGAGCTACCTATGCATCCAGAAAGAGTCACAGTGTGGTGCGGTTTATGGGCTGGTGGCATCATTGGACCGTACTTCTTCGGAGACGATGCGAATCGCAACGTAACCGTGAATGGTGAGCGCTACCGTGAGATGATATCCAACTTTTTTGTTGGTCCAAAATGCAAGAACTTGACTTGCATGACATGTGGTTTCACACAACACGCGTAACAATGCACTTATTGAGAGACGAGTTCGATGAACATTTTATTTCACGTTCGGGACCGGTGAATTCGCCGCCTAGATCGTACGATTTAACGCCTTTAGACTATTTTTTGTGGGGTTATATAAAAGTTCTTGTCTATACAGACAAGCCCGCTTCAATCGACGCATTGGAAGACAACGTTGAAGCATTTATTCGTGAGACACCAGCCGAAATGTTGGAAAGAGTATGCCAAAATTGGACTAGGAGTATAGACCATAAAGCCGCAGTCTCGGTCAACTTTTGCATGCAAATCATCCTCAAATATTAAATTATATGCAGTAATATCGATTCAAATAAAGATTTTTATAAATTCTATGTGGTTTTTTTTTGAAAAACTTTCCTATAGCTCTTAAAAAATCACCCTTTTTCAGACAATATAACAGTTTTGATCGTAGTTGTCATAGTTGTTGGAAAGCGTAACAAGAGCCACGTGCAAAGCTTCAGCCAAATTGAAGATGGTTATCGAAGGGTCCAACACAACTCACTGTTAGAAATTTCGGCGAAATCGGACAATAAATGCGACTTTTATGGGCCCAAAACCTTAAATCGAGAGATCGGTCTATATGGCCGCTATATCAAAATCTGGACCGATCTGAGCCAAACTGAAGAGGGATTTGGAAGAGCCTAACACAACTCACTATATAAAGTTTTGGCAAAATTGGACAATAATTGAGCCTTTTATGGGCCCAAAAAGCTTAAATCTAGAGATCGGTCTATATGGCAGCTCTATCCAAATCTGGACCAAAATCGCATAATAAATGTGCCTTTAATGGGCCTAAGACCATAAATCGGCAGATCGGTCTATATGGAGGCTATATCATGATATAGTCCGAAATAGCCGATCTTTGAACCTAACCTGCCTATGGCCAAAAACAGAATCTGTACAAAGTTTCAATTCAACATCTCTTTTTTTTTAAAGCACTTAGCGTGATTTCAGATAAAGAAAATGGAGAAAGTAGGGAACCACAACATTGAGATAGTCAGTAACTTTATCCACCTCGGCACCGCCGTAACCGAAACGAATGACACCAGTTTTGAGATAAACCGAAGAATAATACTGACAAACAGATGCTACTTTGGACTAAGTAAGCAGTTTAGAAACAAAGCCCACCTCTCGACAAACGAAGATTACAGTATACAAGACAGTGATACTACCCGTGCTGTTATATGGTTCTGAAGCATGGGTACTTGTGAAAGCAAATGAGGCAGTGCTTGGAGTGTTTGAGAGAAAGATTCTTCGTAAAGTATAGGGACCAGTTTGCGTTAATGGAGCATGTAGGCGACGTATGAACTACGAGCTGTATGACGACTATAGCATAGTTACACGTATCCAAATACAACGGCTTCGTTGGCTAGGTCATGTTGTCAGAATGGATGAAGAAGCTCCAGCAAAAAAGTCTTTTGAAGGCAAACACGGTGGTACACGCAAACCGGGAAGACCAAAAGCCCGATGGAAAGATAAAGTGTTGGGAAATACCTCGAAACTTGGTGTCAGATTTTAGAATGGGCGTAGAATATCGAGGCGCTTAGAACGCTAATCTATTGGGTTGCCCAAAAAGTAATTGCGTATTCTTTAAAAGAAAGTAAATGCATTTTTAATAAAACTTAGAATTAACTTTAATCAAATATACTTTTTTTACACTTTTTTCTAAAGCAAGCTAAAAGTAACAGCTGATAACTGACAGAAGAAGGAAAAAATTTGTCAACGCCGACTATATGAAAAATCCGCAATTACTTTTTGGGCAACCCAATACATTCGACTAGTGGAACAAATGTTCTGTCATAGCCAATTAAAGTAAAGTAAGTGAGGACATGGGAGAAGAAAAGACTATAGAACACCTTCGGTGTGTGTGGCCCGCACTAGCAGTCAGAAGGAGTTCCATTTTAAGTTCGCATTGCTTTGAGAATCTGTCTGATTTAGCGGTTGTGAATATTCGCAAGTTGTTGGTCTTTTTAAAGCGGTCTGGATGGTTCAACGATAGGAACTAGAAGGCATCTTCCTTCTTCTGTTCCGGTGGTATCACAATGGACGAAAACATCTAAGTGAGTCTGATGGCTGTCACTTAAACCTTATCTAACCTAACCTAGCGCAATTACAACTGACGGACGGACAGACATGGATGAATCGTCTTAGAATTTTACGACGATCAAAAATAAAGGCATATGCCTTGTAGGGCGGCATATCGATATTTTAATGGGTTACAACCGGAATGGTTGGCCACCGTAGCACAGAGGTTATCATGTCCGCCTATGACGGTGAACGCCTGAGTTCGAATCCTTGCGAGACCATCAGAAAAAATTTTCAGCGGTGGTTTTCCCCTCCTAATGCCGAGATACTATGCCATGTAAAACTTCTCTCCAAAGAGGTGTCGCCCTGTGGCACGCCGTTCGGACTCGGCTATAAAAAAGGAGGCCACTTATCATTGAGTTTAAATTGGACTGCACTCATTGATATGTGAGAAGTTTGCCCCTGTTCCTTAGTGGAATGTTCATGGGCAAAATTTGTTTTTGTTTGTTGCAACCGGAATGAGAAAATTAAAGCATCCTTATTTTATGGTGGATGATCGATACTGCTATCGATTTTTAAACTGCCTCAAAAAAGGAAAAGCCAGATATTAATCGAACCAAATAGTCATTTAAAACCCTTGGTAAGTTGCTCGAAGCCAGAAAACATTTTTCTATGTCCCTTCACTCTCTCCCTATCTCTCTCATCTCATTAAGGCCATCAAGAATTTATGATAAGTTGTTACTCAACCTGCGGCCACAAAATGACAGATTGTAAAAGTTTCAAGTCCAAATCATATTTCAAAGAAACATCATAACAGGACATTTGTCTAATAATTTGGAAAAAAAAGTCCCTCAAAATAAAAGCACCCCTCTCCACATCACTCTCTCCTTGCACAGCTTCAAAGCTAGGCTAGAGTATCACTCTTGGCAAACGAGATTTGTATTATGCAGCAGCACAAGAGTGACAGTTTACAAATCGATATGGATATGCACTCGTCTTATAAGTAGCTACTTAATCACTCGCTTACCAAAAAGGACATTCGACACGAAAATATGAAAACAAACGCTTGAGTGAGATACCTATCATTGCGTGTGATGCCTTTATACAAAAAGGAAATTCTAAAGGACTTTGTCGTAATGCGATATCTGTACCAAAATGCAAGTTTGCAGAATGGAGATGGGAATGAAAGGACCAAAGAATGGCGGTGCAGAGTATTTACTTTGTGGTGTTGACATCATATTGCCGAAATAGTTTTTGTTTGTGTAGTTTGCTGAATAGCTTCCTTTCTCATTCCCTTTCTGCTGCTGTGTGCTTTGGTATATGACGACTGCAAGCATTTCTCCTTTCCTTTTACCGCTTTAATCGAAGACCCCAGGCTTTTTGATTCACGTGCGTTTTCTAGCCATTTTATCTTTGGCATGCCAAACACTTGAGATGGGACACTCGCCCATGCCATTGCTGCCAGTACCACAACATTTGCTGGTGTTTCCTTCCTTTGTTGTCCTTGCTTTTGGCGAAAAAGCAGCAGCGGCAAAACGCAAGACAAAAACGCACAACAAAAGGAATCATTTATTTCCTCTCAAAAATCCCCAAGAGATACATTGAAACTCTCAGGCACGCACACTCATACAGCCAAATAAAACTCCTGCAGGATCAGTGGAACTACAAATAATTCGTTCAATTCGTTTCGTTTTGAATTTGGTTAAGTGGTTATGTGTGTGTGTGTGTCTCGAGATGGGTAAACGGTATGATGGCAGATAACAACAGAAGATTTTTCGACTTTCCTTTGTACAAATGGGAAGGAGGTGGGATTTGTTTTTGTTATTTTTTTTTTGGTTAGTTGGCTTTATCTGTGCAAATTAAAATGATAAATCGTTACGTCAAAGTAATGCTTCAGCACTTCGTTTAGGTAAGGGCACAAAAGCATCCTCAATACTCTGACAGGAAACCAAGCGAATGCAAACAAACAAAAATGCCATCTATCATAGTCCTCCTAGAGCTTTACACAGTGGTTTGCTGGAAGAGAGTAAAAAATAAAAAGAAAAAGAAAAAAAATCAATAAAAAAAAAAAATTATTTTTATTGAAAACTAGCCGGACTGCTCCGCTGCGCCGACGTTTCCACCATATAAAATACAACTTTCTTATCAATTACACTTCTTTGCATCCACTAAGTTGTAAATGAAAATTTGCTCATGAACAATCCATTAAGGAACTGGATTTTGGGGTGTGGGCCCCTAAAAACTATGAATAATGAGCTCCACTGTCTTGAAGACCCAAATTGTCAAGCAAATTGTGAGCAAATACGTCCTATTTGGGGGTTGTTATGGTGGTGGGACGTCCCCTAGACAGTCGGTGTCGAATGTTGATGGCAGATTCATGGTCTACTCCCAAATACCCTTAATTTTTTCCATAGTCGGCAAACATGACCGGCTTGGGGGGTGTTTTGGTGTATGGGCGGCCACTCAGTTACTTGGCTTTGAAAATATATATCAGATTCGTGTTCTACTCCAAAAACCCCTCTTATTTGAGCCTCATATTGCAATATCAGCAAATACTTCCTATTTGAGTGGTGTTATGGGGGTGGCCCCATAAACACTTTTCCCGAACATTGATATCAGAAGATTCGTGCTTTACTTCCAAAGACCATTCATTTGTGTCCCATATTGCTATAGTCGTAAATTTGTCTTCTTTGGGGTATGTTCTCGGGGATGGAACACTTGGTCTCACATCTGCATATTAGATTCGTATTTTACACTCAAATACCTTTTATTTAAGTCCCATATTGCCATGGTCAGTAAATAAGTCCTGTTTGGGGGGTGTTTTGGGGAAGGGGTCCACCCCTCACCAAGAAACGTGATCTCATATTTGGATATCAGATTCGTATTCTACTCGCAAATACCTTTCATTTGAGTCCCATATTGTCATGATCGGTAAATATGTCCGATTTAGGGTTGTTTTGGGGGTGGGTTATGTTGTGGGGGTGGGGTGGCCCCATAGACCCCCATAGGGAGGTTTTTGGGGATAGGCGGCCCCCAAACACTTGATCTCATATTTGGATATCGATTCTAATTCTCCACTCAAATACCTTTTATTTAAGCCCCATAAGTCCTGTTTGGGGGGCTGTTTTGGGGAAGGGGAGGACCCCCAGAAACTTTGTCCCAAATTTGGATATCAGATTCATATACTACTCGCAAATATCTTTCATTTGAGTCCCATGTTCCATGGTTGGTAAATATGTCCAAATTAGAGGTGTTTTGGGGTTGAGGAGGTCCCCCGAACACTTGGTCCGACAAATGGATATCAGATACTAATTTTCTAATCTTAAATACCTTTCATTTGAGTCCCATATTGCACGACAATTGGTCTAAATATATGTTTGGTAGGCTTTAGGGTGGGGCGGCCCCTCTAGGTACCCCATCCGAAATTTGAGTACCAAATTTTTATTGATTTTTATACCCTCCACCATAGGATGGGGGGTATACTAATTTCGTCCTTCTGTTTGTAACTACTCAAAATATTCGTATGAGACCCCATAAAGTATATATATTCTTGATCGTTGCGAAATTTTATGTCGATCTAGCCATGTCCGTCCGTTTGTCCGTCCGTCTGTCTGTCGAAAGCACGCTAACTTCCGAACGAGTAAAGCTAGCCGCTTGAAATTTTGCACAAATACTTCTTATTAGTGTAGGTCGGTTGGTATTGTAAATAGGCCATATCGGTTCATGTTTGATATAGCTGCCATATAAACCGATCTTGGGTCTTGACTTCTTGAGCCTCTAGAGGGCGCAATTCTTATCCGATTGGAATAAAATTTCGCACGACGTGTTTTGTTATGATATCCAACAATTGTGCCAAGTATGGTTCACATCGGTCCATAACCTGATATTGCTGCCATATAAACCGATCTTGGGTCTTGACTTCTTGAGCCTCTAGAGTGCGCAATTCTTATCCGATTGGAATGAAATTTTGCACGACGAGTTTTTTTATGATATCCAACAACTTTGCCGAGTATGGTTCAAATCGGTTAATAACCTGATATAGCTGTCATATAAACAGATCTGGGGACTTGACTTCTTGAGCTTCTAGAGGGCGCAATTCCTATCCGATTTGGTTGAAATTTTGCATGACGTATTTTATTATGACTTTCAACAACTGTGTCAAATAAGGTTCAAATCGGCTCATAACCTGATATAGCTGCCATATAAACCGATCTGGGATCTTGAATTCTTAAGCCTCTAGAGGTCGCACTTATTATCCGATTTGCCTGAAATTTTGTACGACGGATCCTCTCTTGACCATCAACATACGTGTTTATTATGGTCTGAATCGGTCTATAGCCCGATACAGCTCTAATATAAATCGATCTCTCTATTTTACTTCTTGAGCCCCCAAAGGACGCAATTCTTATTCGAATTGGCTGACATTTTACACAGGTCTCCAACATATAATTTAATTGTGGTCCAAACCGGACCATATCTTGATATCGCTCTAAAAGCAGAGCAAGTCTTTTCTTATATCCTTTTTTGCCCAAGAAGAGATGCCAGGAAAAGAACTCGACAAATGCGATCCATGGTGGAGGGTATATAAGATTCGGCCCGGCCGAACTTAGCACGCTTTTACTTGTTATATATAAGACTAGCTGGCCCGGAGTGCTTCGCAACACCATAAAATGGCTTATACGAATGGATTTTTCTTTAAGCATTTATTGTTTGTGGTCAAGACATTCAGGGCTACGGGTCTCTGTCAAAAACTAACAATTTTTTTTGTATTGATTATCTACTTCCAAAATCATATTTTCAAGCTACTACTACGGGCGGCCACCGTAGCGCAAAGTTTAGCATGTCCGCCTATTACGCTGAACACCTGGGTTCGAATCGTGGCGAGATCATCAGGAAAAATTTTCAGCGGTGGTTTTCTCCTCGTAATGCTGGCAACATTTATGAGGTACTATGTCATGTAAAACTTCTCTCCAAAGAGGTCTCGCACTGCGTCACGCCGTTCGGACTCGGCTATAAAAAAGGAGGCCCCTTATCATTGAGTTTAAATTGGACTGCACTCATTGATATGTGAGAAGTTTGCCCCTGTTCCTTAGTGGAATGTTCATGGGCAAAATTTGCATTTACTTGAGATAGCACATTTTAAAGATCCGCAGTTCTTTCCTGTGTCTATCCCTATTTGAGGGTAAAAAGTGCACTCTACTACCAATGACCTTTTATTGCTGTACTGATCGTCCTTCATATATTATTTTTAATTCCTAATTGTTTTTGGTAAGATCCGGGGGAGGGGGATTGCCCTCTCACACGTCCTTTTATTTGTGATCATTATGTTCTCAGTCGTCCTACATGACAGTTTGGTGTTGTTTATATTGGGAGGAGAGGGTCGGTCCTCCCGACGCTAAGAACCAAAAGACCAATTAATTGAGTCCTTTATTGTCGCGACCTACACATCCTGCGAAACGACAAGACTTGTATCCACATATCATCATTAGATTCGAACTCTACGGTCACACATCTTTCTTCTAATTTCCATTCTATACCGACCGAACTACACATCTTATTTAAGGGTATTCGCAGATTCGCAATAAACTCCCAAAGAACTTTCATTTGATACCCATTTTGTGACATTGGACATTCTGATTCATGTCTGATATCGTATCCCCACTTAAGTACCGGGGTCTGTTGGCGCGCCAAAGCCGGGCTATGACATAGGAAATGCTCCAACGTCTCATCATCTTTTCCACATGCCCTACACGTGCTATCACTTGCCGCAGCGATTTTACATAAGTGAGCTCGTGGTCTTATGTGTTCCGTTATGATACCAATAGCCATACTGACCTCCTTCTTGCTTCCTTTCAGTAATAGCCTGGTCTTCTCACGTTCCGGATCCCTCCATAGGATTTTCGCCGTCCTACCGACCGTTTCGCTGTTCCACAGGCTTGCATGCGCATTCGTCGCCCAAGCCCTTTGCTCCATGCCTCATCATCTTCCCCGCATGCCCTACACATGTTATCACTTGCCGCACCGATTTTACATAAGTGAGCTCGTAGTCCACTGTCTCCCGTTATGATACCAATAGATATACTGACCTCCTTGCTTCCTTTGAGCAAAAGCCTCGTCTTCTCACGATCTGGATCCCCCCCATAGGATTTTCGCCGTTCACTCCCTTTGCTCGGACTGCTTCGACCTGAAAGGATTAGGGTTAACCAATTTTATAGACGGCAGTACTCTAGCCTTCACTGCCAAATCGTCTGCCCTTTCATTCCCCCTTACTCCGTTATGGCCCGGCACCCAAAAGATGCGGATTGTGCCATCCCCAGAGAAGGCGTTAAACTCCTTTTTGTCTTGGTTATTTTTGCCCTTATGGCAATATAACGGCCCGTAAATATGTTCACACTCGACGTCCTCACCTAAGCACCACCCACCTCACTCATTCCGCAATCGCCCGGATCTCAGCCTGCAGGATCGTATTATGGTCAGGCAGTCTAAAACAGATCTCAGTCCCTGGGTTCTCAATGTAGACCCCCAGGCCCAATCTGTCCTCTAGCTTTGATCCATCCGTGTAACATGATCTTCCAGATGGCAATACTAGGCTTCCGTCCATCCAAGACTATGCCGCTGGCGGCAGTGCCTCGCACTCGACTTCAAGGTTCACCTCAGGTATCCGATAGGAAACTTTTTCTAATCCATCTGGGTTTTCTATCGTCGCCTCGATTATACCACGATGGTATGACCTGCTTCTATCATCTATCCATTCTCCCATCGCCTTAAGTCTCATAGCCGCAGTCTCATAACCGCAGTAGAGTATTGCGGATACCATGGTTAAGAGTAGGACATCCAGCGAACTACTCGAATACAAACAACATGCCTATGTAAAGAGAAGGTCGTCGCAGACTGCCCTGCACGAGATTGTGAATAAAATAAAGGAATACTTCGATGCAAAGACATACACATTGGCGGTTTGCATTGATCCAATTCTTAAACCAGTACTGGCTGGACCGGTACTGGTTTGGTTAGAGACTAGATGTACCATATGCTTAGGAACAGCTGGAAAAATTTTGGGCCGCATAACACGGGGGGCATATTATCGCTTCTCCTATGGGTGACTAACATAAGTAACCTATAACGGATGCTGACTGAGAAGGAAGATGTAATATTGCTTCTTTGGAGTAAGGAGATATTATACGACTGAGCTAGGGAACCTTGGGGTCTCAATATCATCCCATAGAAGACTAAAATCTGCCTGTTCACGAGAATGACGAAGGTGGGCCAATATGACGCACCACGTTTCCTCAACAAAAAGATTTCAATACTTGACGAGGTCAAATACTTAAGAGAGGTCTTGTACAGGAAACTGAATTGGAACTGTAACATTGAGGAGAGTACCGAGAAGGCTCACATATATTGGGCACTACACTCATAGAAAAAGGTTTTTCTGCTGAATATTCATAGTTAATTTAGCTGCTATTGTAGCAGTAGTTCTGCTATTACAGCAGTAGTACTGCAATTTCAGAGTAGCAGGCTTACTTCAGCAGGAATGTGTACTCACAACATCAGATTTTGTTAGTTGAAATAGTGGTAAGAAATGTTTGCTAATACAACAGCCCTATGTTTGCTGAAACAGCAGTAATGTCTGTTTTAGCAAACATTTTTGCTGTTTTGTATACCAAATTGGGTTGAGTGTGTGTAGACGGAGGGCACCGTAGCGCAGAGGTTAGTATGTCCGCCTATGACGCTGAACGCCTGTGTTCGAATCCTGGCGAGACCATCAGAAAAAGTTTTCAGCGTTGGTTTTTCCCCTCCTAATGCTGGCAGCATTTGTGAGGTGCTATGCCATGTAAAACTTCTCTCCAAAGGGGTGTCGCACTGCGGCACGCTGTTCGGACTCGGCTATAAAAAGGGGTCTTAAATTTTGAATCGGACAGCCTTACTATAACATTTGATTTATAGGTAAAGTCATTGAGCTTTAGTTTATTTATATCTCTCCCTTTCTTCAATATTAGTTAGTGCTTATCGTTATTTTTTCAGGGACTTAAATCGTTAATGCAAATGAAACCAATCATTAAATCAAATATATTCACCAATTTCCTTTAGCTCAATACAACATCCTTACAAGGATTTGAAATCTTTTTAGCCGGCCATAGAGGCTGACTATGAGTGGGAGAGCATTGAGGGTGGTTCTTTTGTACCGCAAATGGGTGGGTGTGTGTGTGGGTTTTATTTTTTGAAATCTCCCACCCACACTCATTTCTTTCCATTGTAACTCCACTCGCGGGCCAAGGTTATGGGAAGTCTTTGAAAAAACATTTCAAAGCTTTTTCGTTAATAATTTTTAAATGGGATTTTAAATAAATTGTAAGGTAATCCTTGAATTCCATATTCATATAGAGAATAATAAATTGAAAGATTATCAAACGTGTGTGTGTGGGTGTGCACGTGTATATGTCGTTTTACGGTTAACACGTTGAAAGCTTCAACTGGCAGTGTGCATCCCATGCGAAAGCTACAGATGAAACCTAAAGAAATTCTATGCTGGAGAGACCATCAACTTGTTTTAACCATTTTGTATACCCTCCACCATATCATAGGATGGGGGAGGCCACCGTAGCGCAAAGGTTAGCATGTTCGCCCATGATGCTGAACGCCAGGATTCGAATCCTGGCGAGACCATCAGAAAAAATTTTCAGCAGTAGTTTTCCGCTTCTAATGCTGGCAACATTTGTGAGGTACTATGCCATGAAAACTTGTCTCCAAAGAGGTGTCGCCCTGTGGCACGCCGTTCGGACTCGGATATAAAAAACGAGGCCCCTTATCATTGAGCTTGAACTTGAATTGGACTGCACTCATTGATATGTGAGAAGTTTGCCCCTGTTCCTTAGTGGAATGTTCATGGGCCAAATTTGCATTTACCATAGGATGGGGGTATACTTATTTCGTCAATCCGTTTGTAACATCTCAACATATTTGTCTAAGATCCATAAAGTATATACACTCTTGATCGTCACGAAATTTCAAATTGATTAAAGTTTATCAATGTCCCTCCCTGTGTCTGTCGAAAGCACGCAAACTTTCGAAGGTGCCTCAATACCGCCTAACAAACAGGGGGCTAACGACAAAACCATCGCCGATTGTCCCAATAATGGTATGACTAGGACAAGAGAAGATCCTTATATTAAAACATCAGGTAGTGCGGGGGTGAGAGACTCAACACAGTCTCAAGAACAGGGACCCAGCGATGGAACCAGCGCCGATTCTCTCAAGATTCGGATGACTATCAGGCATTGGAGACTCAATGAAGCTTAACTAACAGGGAGCAGACAATGAGAGCATAACCTACTCCCAAGATGCCCATTAACTCAAAATTTGAAAGTCTAGTATAGGCAAATATCCTAATATTGGAACATCAGGCTATGCAGGTACAGTAGAATCAATACAGCCTAGCGAACAGGGTACCGACGATTGAACCATTATCGACTTTCTCAAGATTCGGAACACTAGGATATGCAAAGATAAGGCAGTGCACAGACGGTAGACTCAGTACAGCCTAACAAACAGGGAACCGACGATGAGACCATAACCTATTCCCAAGAAGCCTACTTACTCAAGATTTGGAAGATTAGAATGGGCAACAATCCTAATATTGGAACATCAGGACGGTAGACTCAATACAGCCTAACGAACAGGAAACCGATGATGGAACCATTACCGACTTTCTCAAGATTCAGAAGACTAGGATATGCAAAGATACTATTATTGAAACATCAGGCAGTCCAGGGACGGGAGACTCAATGCAACTAAACGAACAAGAAGCCGACAATGAGAGCATCATCAACTCCTAAAAAGCCCATTTAGTGGAGGACCAATGATGGAGGTCATCCAAATAATCCTCCACCGGAACGAAACAGTTACACACGCTCTGATGGAGAAAAACAGCAAGGGCAAGATTCGTATTGCCTTAATTCAGGCGCCATGGATGACTCGGAATACAGTTTCTGGACTGAACCATATATGAACTACCAAATATTCTATGCTAACACTGGAACTCGGCCCAGGATCTGGAGGAGGAGCATACCTGTCATCGCTTTATCTGCCTTTCGACACTCCAACACTGCCACTCACGACGTGGGTGCAACGGCTGGTGAGGAAAGGAAAACAGACAGGAAATGAGGGACTAATAGGGTGCGATGCGAACTCTCTGCGCTATTCGTGGGTTAGTACCAACATTAGTAAGCGGCGCCAAGCCCTGGTAGCATTCTTGAATACTAAGGACCTAATAACACTTAATATTGGTAACACCGCTACTTTTTGTAATAGGATTAGGGAGGAAGTTTTTGATGTGACAGTTTTCAAATTTGCCCATGAATATTCCATTAAGGAACAGGGGAAAACGTCTCACATATCAATGAATGCTGTCCGATTTAGTTTAGGTTCAATGATAAGAGGCCTCCTTGTTATAGCCGAGACCGAACGGCTTTGGGGAGAAGTTTTTATATGGCAAAGTACCTCACCAATGTCGCCAGCATTAAGAGGGGAAAATCACCAATTAGGAGGAGAAATGGCCAATCTAGCCTGGAGTTGAACCCAGTCGTTCATCGTCATAGGCGGGCATGCTAACCTCTGCGATACGGTGGCCTCCACGCAATGTTCGATGGAGCTAATCGTTGAGGTTCAGGATTGGATGGTCTTCATGGAACATACCTTCTCTTACCAACGCTATATCAGATTAAGAATAGCACGGCCAGCGCCGAAGCTTCCACAATAAGATAAAAACCAACTGGACAAAATTTGGAAGACAACTCAGAAGAAGGCAAGGGCAAGATAATTTAGATTGTCCCAGCATAGAAGACATTGACGACAATGTCAACAGGATTACGACTGCACTAGTAGGGTCTTTCGAAGATAGTTGTCCTCTTCGAGAAAGGAAATCAGCCCAAGAAAAACCCTGAATGACCGGGGAGATTTGCAATATTGGGCAGAGGTCCGGAGACTTTACAACAGAGGACGTCGTAAAACAGTGGAAGTTTATTTGAGTGTATATAACAAACGGCACAAGGAATACAATAAGATTACCAGAGCGGCAAAACGTCCCTCCTGGAAGCTTTTCGGCTTACTATAGAAGGAAGCCGACTATCTGGCGCCCCATTTGGCCAGTATTTTTACAGCGGACTTGCATATATTGGGTTGCCTAAAAATTAATTGCGGATTTTTTAAAAGAAAGTAAATGCCTTTTTAAATGCCTTTAGAATGAACTTTAATCAAATATATAATTGCCATTTTGTTCGATAACCTTTTGCCATCTTCCTGGCAAATTTAGTATTCCACGATCATAGAACTTCTGGCCTTTATCTGCAAAAAACTAAACCAAGTGCGATTTTATAGCCTCATCATTGCCGAAAGTTTTACCATTTAAGGAGTTCTGCAAAGATCGAAATAAATGGTAGTCTGATGGTGCAAGGTCAGGGCTATATGGTGGATGCATCAAAAGTTCCCAGCCAAGCTCACTCAGTTTTTGGCGAGTTACCAATGATGTGTGCGGTCTAGCGTTGTCCTGGTGGAATATCACACCTTTACGATTGAACAATTCTGGTCGCTTTTCCTCGATGGCTGTATTCAATTTGTCCAATTGTTGACAGTAAACATCCGAATTAATCGTTTGGTTCCTTGGAAGCAGCTCAAAATATACCACACCCTTCCAATCCCACCAAACAGACAGCATAACCTTCTTTTGGTGGATATCAGCCTTTGAAGTGGTTTGAGTTGGTTCACCATGCTTGGACCATGATCGTTTTCGACTAACGTTGTTGTAAACAATCCATTTTTCATCTCCAGTTATGATTCGTTTTAAAAACGGATCGAATTCATTGCGTTTAAGGTGGATATCACAAGCGTTGATTCGGTTTGTTAAATGAATTTCTTTCAATACATGTGGTACCCATATTAAAATTGACGCCAAACAAACAAATGTAAACAAAATTTCGCACATTTGTTTTCTAAAGCAAGCTAAAAGTAACAGCTGATAACTGACAGAAGAAAGAATGCAATTACAGAGCCACAAGCCGTTGAAAAATTTGTCAACGCCGACTATATTACTACTATATTACCGACAATTACTTTTTGGGCAACCCAATAGAACATCAGTTAATACGGGGGTGAGAGACTCAACACAGTCTATAGAACAGAGACCCAACGATGGAACCAGCGCCGACTCACGACCTCTCAAGATTCGGCAAACTAGGATAGGCAATGATCGTAATATTAGAACATGAGGCACTGCAGGGACAGGAGACTCAATCACAGCTTAACGAACAGAGAGCAGACAATGCGAGCATAACCTACTCCCAAGAAGCCCATTAACTCAAAAATTTGGAAGACTAGTATAGGCAACCAGAGATAGGTCCAGCGCGAGACACTGTTGCCATGGGCACAGTCTTGGATTGATGGATCTCTGGTATTTCCTAGAGGGAGATCCTGATATACAAATGGATCAAAACTAGAGCACAGGGACTGGGGGTCTACATTGAGAACCCAGAGACTAAGATGTGTTTTCGACTACCTGACCATAATACGAACTTGCAGGCAGAGATCCTGGCGATCAGGAAATGCGTGAAGTGGTGTGATGTTCATGCAAGCAAGTCGAGTGGAAGCATCTTTATGGTTAGTAATCTGGCCATCAGGGCAAAAACATCCAGGACGGTAAGGTCACAAACAGTCCTGGAGTTTAAGAAGTAGATTTACGCCTTCTCAGAGGATGGCACAATCTGCATCTTTTGGGTGCCAGGTCATAGCGGAATAAGAGTAAATAAAAGAACTGGCGATTTGGCAGTGAAGGCCAGAGAACTGTCGTCAATAAACTTGGTTAACCCGAAGCCTTTTGGTTCGACGCAGTCTCAGGTATGGGAGTAGTCTGCAAACTCTACCTAAGTAACGGTGGCGTCACAACAATACCAAACGGTGACAAATTATACTATTGCTGCCATGACACGAGACATAAATTTGGCTGTTGATTTATGGTTAGTCAGAGACTGAAACACCTTATCTCAAGCTTTTCTCCGGTGGATGAGAGGCTAGCCACAATCCGCATAAAAGCCAAATTCTTAAACATCAGCCTTATTTGTGCCCATGCCCCGACGGAAGACAAGGACAAGCAAATCAAGGATATTTTCTACGAGAGCCTAGAGAGAGCCCTGCTGCCCCGCCCATGATATTAAAATCGTTCTGGGAGATTTTAATGCGAAGATAGGGAAGGAAGAAATCTTTGGTCTAATAGTCGGAAAATTTTGCCTCCACGAGATAACGTCCGCTAATGGAATGAGGCTAATAGATTTCGCCGCAACAAAGAACTTGACAGTTAGTAGCACTCGATTTCAACATTAAAAAATAAAGCCGCAGGGCTGTAACCCGATCAAAACAGGAGAAACCAAATTGAATACTTTGTGATAGATGGAAGGCATTCATCCAGCGTGTTAGATGAACGATCGATCCGTGGATAATTACCTTGTTGCAGTAAAAGTTCGCACCCGCTTGAGTATGGCGAGAAAAGTACGATCTGACACTTCACGGAAGCTGGACATTGGAAAGCTGCAAACCCAACTTATGGCAACGGCATACTCCACTCGACTGACCCAACTGCTTGATGAAAGCACTTCTTGTCCCGGTGATAATACTCAAGAAACTCATGATACGACTAAGAGTGTCGAGATGCTATTGAAGACAAGAATGTGGCATACAGAGCAGCCCTGCAATTAGTAGCAACGGTTGCTAGATGAAGGAGAGGTATCGGGAGAACAGGAGAGAGGAGAAACGTCTATTCCGCAAAAAGAAAAAGGATGTGGAAAGGCGTGAGTGTGAGCGTATTGAGATGTATACGAGTCAGAATTAAGTACGGAAATTCTACCTAAGAAACAAACATTAAACCGAAGGCTTTAATGCAGGCACATCCTCTTGCAGAGATAAAGATGGACATCTGGTAACTGACAAAGATATGGTGTTGAGGATATGGAAGAACATTTTACCCAACTGCTAGTGTCCGACGATGGCGGCGAAGAGAATACCGCTGAACCATTCTCTGATGATGGCATAGAAAGTTTATCTCCTAGTTAGAATGAGGCCCCAGTATCAGAGACCCGACTAAAGAACAACAAGGCAGCAGGAGCCGAAGGGTTATCCGCTAAACTATTTAAGACCGGAGGCGACACCTTATAAGGCATATGCAGCGTGTCTGCGCAATCTGGCTAGAAGAACGCATACCCGATGATTGGAACCTCAGCATACTATGTCCCGTACACAAGAAAGGGGACAAGACGGAATGTGCCAACTACAGAGGAATAAGTCTCCCTCCCATCGCATACAAGATACTCTTGTTCGTACTGTGTGAAAGATTAAAACCTAAAGTCAATGAGATAATTGGGCCCTATCAATGCGGATTTAGACCTGGTAAATCCACTCTAAACCAGATATTCACACTGCGCCAAATCCTGGAAAAGACCCGAGTAGGACAAATCAACACCTACCATCTCTTTGTTGACTTCAAAGCCGCCTTCGATACTCCTTTATGTTTAAAGGTATTTCAACCCATGTCTGAGTTTGGTATCCCTGCGAAATTTGTAAGACTCTGCAGGATGGCACTTGCTGATATGCGTTCTTCATTAAGAATAGGAAAGAATCTCTCCAAACCATTCAAAACCAAACAAGGTTTCGGACAAGGAGACTGCCTATCATGTTATCTCTTTAATATTCTGCTGGAGAAGATTATACGAGATGCAGAAGTGAATAGATATGGCACACTAATCACAAGAGAGCACATGCTACTCGCCTATGCCGACGATATCGATATCATAGGTCGGTCGCCGGAAGTAGTAACTGCAGACTTTGAAAGAATCGAAAGGTAATCAGTAAAAATGGGTGTGGCAGTAAATTAAGATAAGACGAAATGGATGGTATCATCTCTCAAAACGCCTTGTACAACCGATCAGATAAAAAAAATGGAGAATATTGGGAACCACAACTTTGAAATAGTCAGCAACTTTATCTACCTAGGCACCACCGTAACCGAAACGAATGACACCAGGTTTGAAATAAAGCGAAGCGAAGAATAGTACTGGCAGACAAATGCTAGACGAAGATCACACTAGGCAAGACACTGATACTACCCATGTTGTTATATGCCTCGGAGGTTTGTGTGTTTGTGAAAGCAGACGAGGCAGTACTTGAAAGGAGGCCCCTTATCATTGAGCATAAATTTGAATCGGACTGCACTCACTGATATGTAAGAAGTTTGTCCCTGTTCCTTAGTGGAATGTTCATGGGCAAAATGTGCAATTTGCAAAATACTTTAATAGGTTATGACAGAACATTCCTCCCATTAGCCGAACGTATAATGGCGTTCCAAGCTCCTCGTTTTTCTGCGCTCATTTTATAATCTCAAACACTAAGTTTCGACGTGTCTCTCACCACTTGATTTTTCCATCGGGCACTTGGCCATCCAGCGTATACCATCGTGATCGCCTTCAAAAGACTTCATCGCTGGAGATCCTGCATTCACTGTGACAATATAACCTAGCCAACGCAACCGTTGTATTTATTGGGTTGCCCAAAAAGTAATTGCGGCGTTATAGTCGGCGTTGACAAATTTTTTCACAGCTTGTGACTCTGTAATTACATCATTTCTGTCAGTTATCAGCTGTTACTTTTAGCTTGCTTTAGAAAAAAAGTGTAAAAAAGTATATTTGATTAAAGTTCATTCTAAGTTTTATTAAAAATGCATTTACTTTCTTTTTAAAAACCCGCAATTACTTTTTGGGCAACCCAATATGTCCCTGGGCCGTATTGAACAGAGATAACGAGGGGCCAAACACAACTCTCTCTGTCTTAAATTTCTGCGAAATTATTGACTTTTTTATTTATTGTTATGAGCCAGATTTAAATAAAGCCATACTTTTTTAAACAACTCATTAAATATTGCCCCATGCTCCAACTTTTGTATAACCTGCCCTAAAATATTTTAACCAACAAAAAAAGCCTTATGTAACGTGTGAAACTGTGGACTGAATTTGGTATCGCTTTAATGCATTTGAAAGAGTCCGTAGCCTTTTTTCTCCATGGCATATGTATTCAAAAGAAAAAATTATAGACTATAATTTCACAACTTTGTTGTGCATTGCATGGCTGCGGTGTATAGTTTATCACTATTTGGTGTTTTTTGTGTGGTGCATTATCCTTTGAAATTTCGTTGCGTGTGTGGTACGAGGTAAGGCCTCGTATGTGTGAAATTGTCCACCATGACAATGTTAATCAAATTGTTAGTGGTGATGGTGGTTTTTCACAACTTTTCCGGGAATGCAATCTATGCGAAAGGCATTCAATTGGCATACAATGTAATGCGAGTTAAAGGTTTTATGAAGCTTTTTTCCTCTGGCCGAGACTGATTGGCAATCTCATCGTTGTTGGTTGTAATCGATATCATTTTTTTTTTTCGAATCAATTGCGAAAGTTGAAATAACAGATATGGTTTTTTTCACAATAAAATCAATCAAGTGACAAAAATTTCAATATTTTGCACAAACAAGCAGAAATTTGTTGTCAATTGCCAATCAGTAAAAGAAACAGTGAAATGAAACGAAAAGAAAGCAAAAAATATACCAACGCATTAAGTGCGTCCGTGCCGAAGTTTGGATACCACCTGACATTTATCCAAGTTTCGTTAACAAAGTCTTCTATATCGGAAAATGTCATGTCGGATGTCAAGTGGCCAAAGGGACTCACTATTTTAAATTTTGTCGAAATCGTGTAGCAAAAAAAAAAAACGTTTATGGCCTCAAATCGGTAGATCAGCCTATATGGCAGGTATATCCAAAAATGATCCGATCCTCCGATTAAGCCTTCTATGGGCTTAAGACCTTAAAACGAAAATCGGCCAAATAACTTTACTCGGGAGATCGTTACATGTGACAGCTTTACCCAAATATAACCCGATTTGGACCATATTCAGTACAAACGTCAAGGAGTCTAACACAACTTACTGCGTCAACAAATGCGCCTTTTATGGACCCAAAAACTTAAATCTGGAAATCGGTCTATATAGGGACTATATCAAGACATGTCCCGATATAGCCCATCTTCTTACTTAACCTGCCTATGGACAAAAACAGACGGACCGTAGGCTCGAAATGGGGCCTGAATCCGAGGAAAGTCCACTGGCCCTACAGGAGCGTGATTAGACCACTACTTACATACGCATCAGTAGTTTGGAGGACTGCTATGGAGAAAAAACGCAAAATAAGCACCATGCAACAAGTTCAGAGAACATGTTGTCTTGGCATAGGCGGAGCAATGAGGACCACGCCCACTAGGGCACTGGAGAGTATTCTAGATATCCGTCCCATTGACATACAGATTAAGTGTGAGACAGCCACTGCGTCTATGAGACTTAAGGCGATGGGAGAATGGACTGAAGATGGGAGCAGCTCATACCATAGCGGTATAATCGAGGCTACGATGGGAAACCTGGAAGGAATGGAAGAGGTTTCTGATCGGATACCTGAGATGAACCTTGAGGTCGAGTGCGAGGCACTGTTGCCATCGGCACAGTCTAGGATTAACGGAACCCTAGTATTGCTATCTGGAAGATCATGTTACACGAATGGATCAAAGCTAGGGGATAGAGTATGCCTGTAGGTCTACATTGAGAACCCAGGGACAGAGTTATGTTTTAGACTGCCTGACCATAATACGGTTCTGCTGTCATCGGCACAGTCTTAGATTAACGGAACCCTAGTATTGCTATCTGGTAGATCATGTTACACGGATGGATCAAAGCTAGGGGATAGAGTATGCCTGGAGGTCTACATTGAGAACCCAGGGGCAGAGATCTGTTTTAGACTACCTGACTATAATCCGGTCAGGAGATCTGGGCGATTACGGAATGCATGAGGTGGTGTGGTGCTAACGTGAGGACGTCGAGTGTGAACATCTTTACGGACAGTAAATTGACCATAAGGTCAATAACAACCAGGAGGGTAAGTTCACGAAGAGTCTTGCAAACGCCTTCTCTGAGGATGGCACAATCTGCAGCGTTTGGGTGCTGGGTCATAACAAAGGAAAGGGAAATAAAGTGGCAGACGATTTTGCAGTGAAGGCCAGAGAACTGCCGTCAATATAACTTGATTAACGCGAGGCCTTTCGGGTCGACGCAGTCCGATTTGTGTGTGTGGGCAACAAACGTAACACTGTGGAACAGCAAAGCAGTCGGTAGGACGGCGAAAGTCCTATGGGGTGATCAGGATCGTGAGAGGACGAAGCTATTGCTGAAAGGAAGTAAGAAGGAGGTCAGTATAGCTTTTGGTGTCATAACGGGACACATAGGACTACGAGCTCATTATTATTAGGCTCCTCGACATCTCTGTTGAAGATGGCCCAGATCGGTCCAACTTTTGGATATATATGCCATATAGACCGATCTCTCGATTTAAGGTCTTGGGCCCATAATAAGTGCATTTATTGTCAGATTTGGAGAAATTATATATAGTGACTTGTGCAAGGCTCCTCGATATCCCTGTTTAATACAGCCCAGATAGGTCTTTATTAAGATATAACTGTCGATCTCCTGATTTGGGGTCTTGGGTCCATAAGAAGCTGAATTATTATCCGTTTACTCTTAAATTTGGAACAATGAGTTGCGTTGGAAATCTCGACATTCTTTCCGAATGTGGTAAAGATGGGACAAGATGTGTATATACACTCATAGACATTTGTTCATTATATATTCGATATTGTGGGTGTCCAAAGTTCGGCCCGGCCGAACTTTATGCCTTTTTACTGGTTTTTAACTAACTTCATTCGTCTACTTTATGCCAATCATAATTAGAATTTTTCTAAGACAACTCTTATTCGTGGGTAGTTTTCTACCCATTCGTCGTCATTGGGTTAAGTCAGTCTACCCATATTCGTCCATCCGTTCAATACCCAAAATCACGATGGCATTCGAGCGAATTAGGCTATCCCCATGAAATTTTTATACCCTCCACCATAGGATGGGGGGTATACTAATTTCGTCATTCTGTTTGTAAATACTCGAAATATTCGTCTGAGACCCCATAAAGTATATATATTCTTGATCGTCGTGAAATTTTATGTCGATCTAGCCATGTCCGTCCGTCTGTCCGTCAGTCCATCCGTCCGTCCGTCTGTCTGTCGAAAGCACGCTAACTTCCGAAGGAGTAAAGCTAGCCGCTTGAAATTTTTCACAAATACTTCTTATTAGTGTAGGTCGGTTGGTATTGTAAATGGACCATATCGGTCCATGTTTTGATATCTTGGGTCTTGACTTTTTGAGCCACTAGAGTGCGCAATTCTTATCCGATTGGATTGAAATTTTGCACGACGTGTTTTGTTATGATATCCAACAACTGTGCCAAGTATGGATCAAATCGGTGCATAACCTGATATAGCTGTCATATAAACCGATCTTGGGTCTTGACTTCTTGAGCCACTAGAGTGCGCAATTCTTTGAATGAATTTTGGCACGTACTATTTTCTTATGATATCCAACAACTGTACCAAGTATGGTTCAAATCGGTCTATAACCTGATATAGCTGCCATATAAACCGATCTTGGGTCTTGACTTCTTGAGCCACTAGAGTGCGCAATTCTTATCCGATTGGAATGAAATTTTGCACGACGTGTTTTGTTATGATATCCAACAACTGTGCCAAGTATGGTTCAAATCGGTTCATAACCTGATATAGCTGTCATATAAACCGATCTTGGGTCTTGACTTCTTGAGCCTCTAGAGGGTGCAATTCAAGCGTGCTAAGTTCGACCGGGCCGAATCTTATATACCCTCCACCATGGATCGCATTCGTCCAGTTCTTTTCCCGGTATCTCTTTTTAGGCCAACAAAGGAGAGAAAAAAATAATTGCTATGCTATTGGAGCTATATCAAGTTATAGTTCAATTCGGACCGTAATCGAAATAAATGTTTAAGACCATAAAAGAAGTTATTGTGTTAAATATCAGCCAATTCGAATAAGAGTTGAGTCCTTTAGGGGCTCAAGAAGTAAAACGGGGAGATCGGTTTATATGGGAACTGTAGCAGGCTTTAGACCGATTCAAACCATATTTGACACGTATGTTGAAGGTCATGGCAGAAACTGTGGTACAAAATTTCAGTCAAATCGGATAATAACTGTGCCCTCTAGAGGCTCAAGGAGTCAAGATCCCAGATTGGTTTATATGGCACCTATATCAGAGTATGAACCGATTGGAACCATATTTGTCACAGTTGTTGAAAGTAACAACAATACACGTCGTTCCAAATTTCAGCCAAATCGGATAAAAATGGCGCCCTCTAGTGGCCCAAGAAGTCAAGATTCAAGATCGGTTTATATGGCAGCTATATCAGGTTATGAGGTTATGGGCCTATTTAAACCATACCTTGAGCAAAATTTCACCCAAATCGAATGGGTATTGCGCCCTCTAGAGGCTCTAGAAGTCAAGATCCAAGATTGGTTTATATGGCAGCTATATCAGATTGAGGACCGATTTAGACCATACTTAGCACAATTGTTGGAAGTCATAACAAAACACCTCATGCAAAATCGGGTGAGAATTGCGCTTTCTAGAGGCTCAAGAAGTCAAGATCCAAGATCGGTTTATATGGCAGCTATATCGTAACATTGACCGATATGGCCAATGCCAACTGACCTACACTGATAAAAAGTATTTGTGCAAAATTTCACTAGGCTAGCTTTACTCCTTCTAAAGTTAGTGTGCTTTCGACGAACGGACGGACAGACTGACGGACATGGCTAGATCGAGTTAAAATGTCATGACGATCAATAATATGTACTTTATGGAATCTAAGACGAATATTTCGAGGACTTACAAACAGACGAAATTAGTGCTCCCCATCCTATGATGCAGGGTATAATAAAACAATTTACGTTTCTGAGTACAAACTTTCAAACTATCCGAAAACTGAGACTATTCAAAAAACTTGTACTGTTGTACAAGGAAGAGAGATAAATCTATTAACAAGGATATCTTAGACTCAGAATCCGTTCGTGTATCTGTCCGTCTGTCCGTCCGTCTGTCTCTCTTTCTGTGTATGTTAATTTGTATACACATTTATAAAAGGCAGCTTTTATGACCTAGAGACGAAGTATATTGGAATTGTAAGAAATCGGTTCTGACTTGGATAGAGCTCCCATATATATGTTCGATTTGAACTAATACTGCAAGAACTGATCAGCTAGTCTTATATAAAAATAGACAAGCGTTTATTTCACATACTTATATCCTACTTTCCTTTCTCGTTTAAACCTATAAATTAAAGGATAATTTTTATCACCGCTTTCAAACCCAAAACTTTTCCAAACATCCCACGTACAGTACAAAATCTGAAATATGAATGAACTTCTCTTTTTTTTTGAAAGAGTTCCCAGTGTTTCCTTTTTTTGTATTCTACTTTGTTGAAAAGCAAATGGAATATGTGTATGAGTGTCAAACATACTTTGCGTGTTTGGCGTGAAGCCATTTCCGCATAATACTCGTCGTATATAAGGAAGGATAGTTGGTCGTTGGGATAGTTGTGGTCGATATTCTTGGTTGGGAAAACTCTTTTAGTTGGCTTTTGGTGTGTGTAAATCAAGACAAGGTAATGAATGACGGACTGAATATTTGGGTGTGCATGAATATGTGGAGTCCATTAAAATGTTTCAAACATTTTTCTTTTTTTTTTGGTTGAAGTTTCAGTAACAGTGAATAATTTGTTAAAGTCACATGTAATGTGATACCAAGTAAATGGATATTAGCGTGCAATTGAAGTTTATCTTACGAGGCAAAATAATATTAACTAAGAATTAATGAGGAGGCCACCGTAGCGCTGAGGTTATCCGAACCTGGGTAATATAATTGCACAGAGAATTGACATTTTTGAAGAAGAAGCCAAAGTGGAGATATTAGGAGTGATTAGAGCTGGGAGTTGAAGGGACTTTGCGCATCCAGAAGAAGATTGGAAATCTGGTGGGATCGACTGGAGAACGGCTGACCTCAGAGCGGTCCCAAGCAAACGCTCTGGCAGATACGTTATCAAGACCAAAAGCATTTCACTTGACTGATCTAAAACAAAGTAAAACTCGTTGTGCGATACACATCTAAACTCAAAACTGCAATCAACATTTTTGCTTTCCGAAAGCCGATTAGTGTCTTGGTAAAAAGTCAAGTCCATACCTAAAGTCGGAATATTAACAAAAGTTTCATTTATATCCCCATGGTATTTAGAAATTGCCTTGGATTTTCCAATCTCGATATCTTTTATAACCCTCCACTTGCCTTTCGTGTTGAACGCCGAATAATATTTGGATGAATAATATCGTAATTTTGCTTCACTAATCATCAACTTTATTTCTTGCCGCGTGGAATTCCTCATGAAGTTCTGGCGTTTTAAAACATTTCCACCTGGAGTAGGCTATAGGTCCCTGTTACGAATAAAATTCCTAATAGTGAAATTAAACCAAGGCTTAGTGTCCGATTTCTTCAACTTACTCCGAATTGGGACTGTTGCGTTATAGATACCTTCAATGTTATCTTGAAGAAAGCTACATTTCTCATCGATAGATATAATATCATATATCCCATTCCAATAGACTTCCCCAATCCTTTCATCTAAGGCAGAATAGTCAACATTTTTGAAGTCGCGGTGAGAAAACTTCTCGATTGTCTTTGACACAGTGAAATTTGGTTTCCATTGGAAAACATATTTTTGTTCTATTCGATATTTCAGTAAGTTTACAAAATTAAGTCTGACAAGATTTAGACATAGTCTATTTATTTAACTGGTAGGTAGACTCGGTGGTGTAGGGTATTATATAGTTAGATGCGCCCAATTTTAGCCTTTACTTATTGGTTTCGTATGGCATAGTATCACACAAATATCGCCAGCAGTAGGAGTAGGATAACCATCACTAAAAATTTTTTCTGATGTTCTCTCCAGGATTTGATCCCAGGCGTTCAGCTTTATAGCAGTTGGCCCCCTAAATCCGCATATAGCGCTCATATAAACCTTTTTCCCAATTTGACATCTTGGGCCCCTCGAAGTTGTTGTCCGTAGTCTTTTGTTATGGCTTCCAAACAAATTTCATAGAAAGCGATCTACCGATTGGACTTATGCGACCCCTAGAAGCTTGATTTTTGCCTCGATTGACGGAAATTTGTTAAGCTCGTTTTGAGTAAAGTGTAAAGCAAAATGTACACCTACCATGTTTTTATTTGATAAATTTGGAAATTTTACACATTTAAAGACATTACTACTTTGAATACATTTCAATGTCTTCAACTAAGGTACAACGTTGTCCTTGCCCAAATGTCAATTTCCTAACCTTCAAATTTATCTGAAAATGTTTGTCTTTACCAATAACATGGAAGCTTAAGGATATTTTAACCTCCATTTAAGCTAAAATCTAGTAAACATTTTTCAACTAAAGATGTTGTTTCCTTAAATACTCGTAAAATTGTACATCTGAATTATTAAATTGTCATCTTTTTTTCAAAAATGTTTTCACTGTAAGAATATGTAATTGAAACAATACTTCTGCTTAAGCTTGATAAAAAAAAATCCCAAGAAAGTCAACATTTGTAAGTATTGCATGCTTCTCATTGCAACGACATGAACATACCATTTTTTCTTCACTTGCCAAATTTTGGGTTTGTTACTTCTCTTTTGTACATAAACTTCAATAAGATATTTTTCAAGAGTAACTAGTTTTTGTCTTGTTTCTGCCAAATTACGGAACTAGTTGAACATGGAAGTCGGTTGACTGTTCTTCATCGTTTATTTTCAACATACCTTAGGTCATCACTTGAAGTCCTCTTAAGTGAAGCTTGATTTTGGTTTCTTTCTTCTATTTTTCATGTAGTACAAAACGATTTGAGTGTTTGACATGTGATGACTTACATTGAGACAAACTCGTAATGGTTTTGTTTACCTTGTTACTTAAGGTGTGTCCTCTTTAGTAGTTCTTAATGATTTCCCTAGTTACAACATGTGTTCCGAAAGCTCGAAAATAGTATGCAGAAGGGATTGCTGTTAATGTTGCAATAAAGAAGTCAAGATTTTATAACGAAAGGTTTTGTTAAACTTTAAGGTTGTGATTTTTCACTTGTTGAATGTCACAGACCGTTTGATCCATTGGACGAATTCAAAACAGATTTGAAAGTATTTCCATGTTTTGGACTCCTTCTGCAATTTCTGAGACCTAGTTTCGAAATGTGTTTTTCTACTGGGTTTTTCCATCAGTGTTTTAGTCTTCCCTATTACTTCCCTTTACAATAAACTCCATTTTCAAATGACTTTCTACCTCTTAGCCTTCTTTACTCATTGTCTAACGTTATTCTTGTAACTATTACAACGCCCCAGTTCCTTAATAGAATGTTCATGGGCAAATTTGCTTTCCAACGTCCCCATGCAGCTCACATATCTCGTTATTTATACAATGCCAATAAACTTTATGTATGCAGATTGCTCTATAAATATTGCAAAGTATCTTTCTTTCAAACACTTTAAGTACTGGCTCGGCCACAAGAGTAGTATCAGTACACATTTTGCAAAACAGACCCACAATATCGAGGTCGTCAGCATGGGCGAGCAGCATATGTTCCTCAATGAAGAGCGCGCCATGCCTAATCACAATTACAGCTCAATCCCATGGCAGCCGATTGTACGTATCGGATTTACCCAACGAAGCCGTTCATCGGCAAAGGCTGCCGCCTCAGTGTACAACATACTGCTGAAACAACAACAAGTATAACTCGTATAATACTTTACAACAGGATATTGAAGAGATCTCGATCGAAAATAAGGAAAGTTTCGATCTGTCTTTCTTGGCAATTTCTTGGACTTTAGATTATAATATATCTCACGCTATATCTTTCGGGCAAACATGGTTTCAAAATCGGAATGTTTTAGTAAATATGCTATGGAGACTAAAGGTGCAAAAAAGTTTTGACATATGGTTAAAAAAAAACATGTGTCCAATTGGGGAACTAAGCTTTGGAAATTTTGAGCTCGAGTGTTTTTGCAACAAATCCCCTTTTTATGGGATTAAGACCCTAAATTAAAAGATCGGTCTGAATTGCAGCTATATCTAAATATAGTCTGATCTGGACCTTAGCCCGTCGGCATGGACCATATTTAAGTCGGATATCGGGAGGCTTTAATCAACTCACTTCAAATTTCATCTATATCGTTGAATAATTGCGACTTTTACCCGACTCGGCAGATCGGTCTATATGGGAGCTATATCCAAATCTGGACCGATCTGGGCCAAATTGAAGAAGGATGTCGAAGGGCCTAACACAACTCACTGTCCCAAATTTCAGCAAAATCGGATATTGAATGTGGCTTTTATGAGCCTAAAACCCTAAATCAGCGGATCGGTCTACATGGTAGCTATATCCAAATCTAGACCGATCTGTGCCAAATTGAAGAACGATCTCGAAGGGCCTAACACAACTCACTGTCTCAAATTTCAGCAAAATTGAATAATAACTGTGGCTTTTATGGGCTTAAGACCCCAAATCGGGCGATCGGTCTATATGGCACCTATATCCAAATCTGGACCGATCTGGGCCAAATTCAAGAAGGATGTCTAAGGGCCTAACACAACTCACTGGCCCTAATTTTAGCAAAATCGGACAATAAGGCGCCTTTTATGGGCCCAAGGCCTTAAATTGAGAGGCCTTAAATTGAAGAAGGATGTTGGTTCCAAATTTCAGCGAAATAATAAATCTGGCTTTCATGGGCCTAAGACCTTAAATCGGCGGATCGGTCTTTATGGGGGCTATATACTTTTAAGGGGTAACAAGACTGAAATATGCATGTTTACGAGGAAGACGAAGTTGGGCCAATTTAACTCACCAAGTTTCCTCAATAAGACGATTTCGATATCTGACAAGGTCAAATGCTTAGGTGTGATCTTGGACAGGAAACTGAATTGGAAATGCCACATTCAGGAGCATACTGAGAAGGCTCACGGATGTTGGGCACTATGTAGATGGGCCGTAACCACGTCCACTAGGGCACTGGAGACTATTTTAGATATCCGACCCACTGACATACAGATTAAGTGTGAGGCAGCCACTGCGGCTATGAGATTTAAGGCGATGGAAGAGTGGATTGAGGATGGGAGCAGCTCATACCATCGCGGTATAATCGAGGCGACGATGGGAAACCGAACAGGAATGAAAGAGGTGCAAATCCCTCTTTAGTCAGCATCCGTAATAGGTCATTTATGGTGGTCAACCATAGGAGTGGCGATAAAATGCCCCCTGTGGCGTGCCTTGTGCCACTTTCTCCCTTATATTTATGCCATAGGACACGCAACTTATTCACCGGTCCTTAGCATATGGTTTATCCAGTCTCTGAGGACCAGGTCCACCCGGTACTGGTCGAAGGATTCTATCAGTGTGTTGGTGCGCACATTTTTAAAAGCTTCCTCGATGTAAATGCATACCGTCAGTGTGTACGTTTTGTGATCGAAGGATTCTTCTATTTTATACACAACCTCGTGCAGGGCAGACTCCACCTACCTTCCCTTGACATTGGCATGCTGTTTGTATTTGAGCAGTTCGCTGAATGTCCCATTCTTTATCATGGTGTCCACAATATGTTGCATGGTTTGAGTAGAAAAGACGTAAGGATTTTCGGTCTGTAGGCCTTTGGTGTCGCATAACTTGCCTTGCTGGACTTGGGTATAAACACCATCCTTGCCTCCTGGCAGGCTTTCGGAGTATATGCAAGTCCAATGCACGCTTTGAAAATATTGGGCAGACGCCTCTTTCTGAAGTAACGCCGGAAATATTCCTTCAGGTCGGACTGACTTAAGTGGTTTGAAGCTCCTCAAGGATTCCTTCAACTTAAATTTCGTAACTATAAACTTTCGATCAACGTCATTATTCTGGTGTCTCCGTGAGTCTCGTCGTATACTGTGGAAAATGGGTTTTCATCAAAAGCCTCAACATGTCCTCCGTTATCTCTGCTCTCACTCCCATGTCGTCTACTAAAGTTTCAGTTTGGTCATGGGTTTTTGAGAGAAACTTTTTATACCCACCACCGAATGATGGTGGTGTATTCATGTTGCCATTCCGTTTGCAACACATCCATATATCCATTTCCGACCCTATAAATACGTATATTCTTAATCAGTATAAAAATCTAAGACGTTTTAGCCATGTCCGTCCGTCTGGCTGTTGAAATCACGCTACAGTCTTTAAAAGTAGAGATATTGAGCTGAAACGTTGCACATATTCTTTTTTGTCTATAAGCAGGTTAAGCTCGAAGATGGCGTATATCGGACTATATCTTGATATAGCCCCCATATAGACCGATCCGCCGATTTAGGGTCTTAGGTCCATAAAAGACACATTTATTATCCGATTTTGCTAAAATTTGGGACAGTGAGTTGGGTTATGCTCCCCGACATTCTTCTTCACTTTGGCCCAAATCGGACCAGGTTTGGGTATAGCTGCCATATAGACCGATCTCTCAATTTAAGGTTTTGGGCCCATAAAAGGCGCATTTATTGCCCGATGTCGACGAAATTTAGGACAGTGAGTCAAATTAAGCCCCTCGACATACTCCTGCATTATGGCACAAATCGGTTCAGATTTGGCTATAGCTGTCATATAGAACGATCTCTGGATTTAAGGTTTTGGGCCCATAAAAGGCGCATTTATTATCCAATTTCGCCAAAATTTGGGACAGTGATTGTGTTAGGCCCTTCGACATTCTTCTTCAATTTGGCCCAAATCGGTCCAGATTTGGATATAGCTGCCGTATAGACAAATATCTCGATTTAAAGTCTTGGCCCCATAAAAGGCGCATTTATAGTCCGATTTCACTGAAATATGACACAGCGATTTCACTGAAATATGCTAGGCTTTTCGACATCCGTGTCGTATATGGTTCAGATCGGTGTATTTTTGGATATACCTGATTTGGATTGAACAATGACTTGTACTTAAAAGTATTTGGTCCAAATCGGAACATATTTTAATTTAGCTGTTATGGGCATAAGGCATGCATTTTTCACCGGATTTTGTTGAAGGGTGGTTTACATACATACCCGAGGTGGTGGGTATCCAAAGTTCGTCCCGGTCGAACTTAATGCCTTTTTACTTGTTTAACTTGTCGGCGTCATTAACGCTATCGACCTGTTTGCAGAAAAGCTTCCAGGAGGCACCTTTTGCCGCTCTGGTTATTTTACTGTATTCCTTGAGCTGTGTGTAATACACATCCCAAGAAACTTTCGCTTGTTTAAGACGTACTCTATTAAAAAGCCTGCAGACCTCTTTCCCAATTTTTCGAATCTCCCCGGTCATACATGGTTTTTCTTGGGCTGATTTCCTTTCCAGCTATCTTCGAAGGACCCCATCTATGCAGTCGTAATCCTGTTGTCATAGAAGGCATTGCTATACTTGGACAATCTTAATCCAAAATCCTAAGTCACGAAAATCGGTTCAGTAGATGAAAAGTTATAGCCCCTACAGCGTTTCAGGAGTCGAAAGTGGTCAACTTAATACTTTTCCTGAAAGCCTATGTCCTTCTCTAGAAATTTTTGGAACATTTTTGACAGCTTAGGTCAACGGATAAAAGTTGTGGATTTATTTCCATTTTTTCGTCGTTTGGACCGCTGTGCGACTGTTGCTAGCCCCTAATTCAACGAAGTAAATCTGGTGACAAAGTGTCTTAGACTTCTACTTACCATAGACACACAGCGAATATTATGGCTAAAACCATTGCAGCGTCCGCATTAACGCGACACACTCGGTGTTGTTTTGACGCCTTTTTCCAATCCATCACACTCCTGTAAGGCGGTAATTGGGGTTTTTCTATTCTAATATTTCCGCTAATTGGACATTCCAGCTGCAGATTCGCAATTCGTTTTCTTTGACTCGTTAAGGGTATCGTCAACATTTAGGGAAGACAATTTGAATTAAGTCGAGCTGGAATTTTTCCAAGACTACTGTATTTAAGGCAATTTTTCTAACAATTGGTTTAGTTAAAATGTGACATGTGTGACTCGTTTAACAAATTTAAGGAATTTTATTACATTTGATTTAAATATGCCACATTTGTAACTATTTATCCTTGCAATGAATGCAAGAAACATGCTACCCATATAAATTTTAATAAAAACATCTCCTTTTAATATTTTATTTACGATTGCCACACAGGTTGAATAAATCGTTTTTGGCAGTCAGAAGCCAGCAGCCTGCAGGATATTCATGTACTTCTTGTACAGCAACTCCTAGTCTTTTTTTCAAGCCCAAAAAATAGAAGCAAAATAGTTTGTTTTACACTGCTGCCGTCTCGAATGTGCTACAATCACTAAATATGGCATTTAAGCCACACAACATTTGTCTGCAACATTTCGCCATGGAGTTGGTCCTATGAGAATAGAGTGCTAGCACACTCGGTCTAGACCAATGACATTTGTCTTGTCTAACCAAATATCTCAACGAAATTTTATTTAACTTGCTGGAGTCTCGGGTTCCAAGTGCTTGTCTTTTGGCATTTATTTCTCAAAAAAAAAAAGAGGGACTTACTTCAGCCAAACTCACTTTGCCAAGCAAAGGCAATGCATAATGCAGACATTGAAGCTAAAATGTTGTGCAACCTGTTAAATCCACTCGACAGCAGGCGGATGGACGGACAGTTAGACAGATAACAGACACTTGGTAGTAGTGGCAGTATATCCTAGTTCTAAGATTTTCCAGATACAATGAGAGCACAAACAAAGACTGAAGTTTTGTTTATTGGCTTAAGTCCAGAGACACTTTTATTTTTCCTTGCTTTGTTTTTTGGTACAAGAAAAAAATATATTTTTTTCAATTTTGTTTCTTGGATTTTTTTTTTTTGGTTTTTTCCTTGCCTTTCTCTATTATGCACAAGTTTGTTTGGTAAGAAGTCTCAGAAGAACTTCAACACCGCCACCACCTCATCATTATCATCATCTCTTGGCTTAGACCAAAAACTCCAAAAATGTCATGTCATTTACAGGTAAAAGGGCGAGTACAAATGCAAAAAGGACTCACTTAACTTATGCTGACGTCTGCAGTGTTCTCTCAACTTTCTTCTCTCTTACTTTTGGCTTTTATTATCAAACATGATAAGAAATTGTGGACAAAATTTATGATATCATTTCGAAAGGAATTTCAAACCAGAAATGTCTAAGGGGAAGAGGAAGCTAAACAAAATCAGGGGATTTACTTAAGAAAAAATCAATCGCTTCACTTGGAGACCCCTGGGCCATTGTTTTCGTCCTAGAAAGAAAAGAAATAGGCGAGAAGAAGGACGAAAGACAATAGAAAAAGATGGGAAAAACTAAAAAACCGGCATAGAGACCGAAAGAAGTTTTAACGACTGGAGGGCCGTCCTGTCAGCCAACCAAGACCCTTGCAGTAGTCTAGAATGAGTCGGAGGTCGAAAGACTTTTGATCGCTCTGTGAAGAGCTGTAAGCCCAAAATCTTACGCCTTCTTCCCTTCATGGCAGGGCATAGGCACAGCAGGTGATCAACCGTCTCCAACTCCTTCTAATCCCCACAGACTCTGCAGAAAGCCTCATCTTGCCGAGCCTATCCATGTCAGCGACCCGACATTGCAGGCCAATCATTACTCCCACCAATAACCCAAGGTCGCGCTTCCCCAGCTCGAGAACGATTCAATCTTCGTTTCGGAGAACCTCGTCCACAGGGCCCGGGTGACCATGTGGCACACAACGCCAGCCCACGCTGAGTCAGCACATTTTTCATAGTAGGAATCTACCATCCCGAAACACCCAAAACAAGGGAGGAATTCACCATCGGCGTCGCTCTCCCCGAGTTCATCCGTGACCTAAATCTGGCCAGATCGTCAGGCGCTTCGTTCCATGCCAAACCTTGATGGGCTGAAACCCAGCACAATCTGACAGCAGCCCCCAAACGTCCGTAACGATCCTTTTATCTCCCGACAAGCCTTGACCTCATGTGACCCGCAGCCAGAGCCTCCATCGCCGTCTGACTGTCCACACAGTGTGTGTGGTCGCTCTCCCCGAGTTCATCCGCGACCTAAATCTGGCCAGATCGTCAGGCGCTTCGTTCCTTGCCAAACCTTGATGGGCTGAAACCCAGCACAATCTGACAGCAGCCCCCAAACGTCCGTAACGATCGTTTTATCTCCCGACAAGCCTTGACCTCATATGACCCGCAGCCAGAGCCTCCAGCGCCGTCTGACTGTCCACACACTGTGTGGACTGTCCGTTATCGACTCTGAATTACATCCAAGGTACTGACATACGCAAAAACCTCTGTCTGAAGGACACTGGAGAAGTCTATGTGACTCCCTCATTCCTAGCAAAAATCCCATCCGCGGTGCCCCCATTCAGCTTGGACCCACATTCGTATGGACAGAGGGACCCAATAACAGCGGGACACTCTCAGACCAAAGCTCCATGGCTAGGAAGACAAACTCCAGGTCACCATAGAAGAAAGATATGTGTCCATCTCGTCGCCAATATCTCGTAGTCGACATTGCCCGAAATCCAATGAGCGTCATGTCCCTGGTTTCCTCTATCTGAGGACAGTCTTCAACGGCGCGCACTCCACGTACAATCGCAAAGATTTTAGATCAAGTATCGTATTCAGTGCAGCTCTCTGAGCATTCCTCCTAGCCCCAATGTCAGCACCTCAACAATACTTCCCGTACAAGCGCAAAGGTTTAACATCAAGTATCGTATTCATCCCTTAACTCCTGCCCATCGAGTCAAAAATAACGCCGGCATTTAGCCGCCCAAGAGAGCGGGAGTTCCACTCCATCAAAGACCGGTCCCCTGATCTCGACGTTTCTCCTTCTTCTCATGAACAACATCAGACTGATCTCTTGATTTAAAGTTTTTTACCCATAAAAGGCGCATTTATTGTCCAATTTCGCCAAAATTTAGGACAATGAGTTGTGTTAGGCCCTTCGACATTCTTCATCAACTTGGCCCAGATCGGTTCAGATTTGGATATAGCTGCCATATAGACCGATCCGCTGATTTAAGGTCTTGAACCCATAAAAGGCACATTTATTGTCCAATTTCGCCAAAATTTAGGACAGTGAGTTGTGTTAGGCCCATCGACATTCTTCATCAATTTGGCCCAGATCGTTCCAGTTTTGAAAATAGCTGCCATATAGACCGATCTCTCGATTTAAGGTCTTGAACCCATAAAAGGTACATTTATTGCCCGATTTCGCTAAAATTTAGGGCATTGATTTGTGTTAGGCCCTTCGACATTCTTCTTCAATTTGGCCCAGATCGGTCCAGATTTGGATATAGTTGCCATATAGACCGATCTCTCGATTTAGGGTCTTGAACCCATAAAAGGCACATTTATTGCCCGATTTCGCTAAAATTTAGGGCATTGATTTGTGTTAGGCCCTTCGACATTCTTCTTCAATTTGGCTTAGTTCGGTCCAGATTTGGATATAGCTGCCATATAGACCGATCTCTCGATTTAGGGTCTTGAACCCATAAAATGCACATATATTGCCCGATTTCCCTAAAATTTAGGACAGTGAGTTATGCTAGGCCCTTCGACATCCTACTTTAATTTGGCTTAGATCGGTCCAGATTTGGATATAGCTGCCATATAGACCGATCTCTCGATTTAGGGTCTTGAACCCATAAAAGGCACATTTATTGCCCGATTTCGCTAAAATTTAGGGCATTGATTTGTGTTAGACCCTTCGACATTCTTCTTCAATTTGGCCCAGATCGGTCCAGGTTTGAAAATAGCTGCCATATAGACCGATCTCTCGATTTAGGGTCTTGAACCCATAAAATGCACATATATTGCCCGATTTCCCTAAAATTTAGGACAGTGAGTTATGCTAGGCCCTTCGACATCCTACTTTAATTTGGCTTAGATCGGTCCAGATTTGGATATAGCTGCCATATAGACCGATCTCTCGATTTAGGGTCTTGAACCCTTAAAAGGCACATTTATTGCCCGATTTCGCTTAAATTTATGACAGTGAGTTGTGTTAGGCCCTTCGACATCCCCTCTTTAATTTGGTCCAGATGGGATCAGACTTGGATATAGCTGCCATATAGACAGATCTCTCCATTTACAGTCTTGTTTCCATAAAAGGAACATTTATAATCCGATTTCGCTGAAATTTGACATAGTGACTTATGTTAAGCTTTTCGACATCCGTGTCGTATATGATTCAGATCGGTCTATATTTGGTTATGGCTACCAATAAGACCAATATCTTGTTCCTCAAAATTAAGCAATGACTTATTAGACCTCTCAATATCCGTGTTGAATTTGCAATTATAACAAAACTTCCTAATCTTATAAACTGAGCGACTATCTATGTTTTTGGAAGTCCTACACTAAAGAGGGGATATCAAAAACGAGGGTAGCGGATAAAAGTAACTATAACCTAATTCCTTAGTTTAAAACTTTGCAATATTGTTTCAATAATGTTAACACTTTTACTGTCATTTACCGAAAGCAAGTTTGTCTTCTCCATAAGTCAAAATTTCATAATAACAAAAAACAAGAAGAAAATGCATGCCTTATCTTTAATTGGCTTACATAAAATATCTGCAGAGTTGGCAACAAAATATCCTTCACAATAACGAAATTAAGAACTATGAAGCAAAGATGATGTTAAGATTTGCCACACCCAACACTAAGCTTGTTATACCGCCTCCCTTTTGCATTGGCCTATGTGAATGGTGTCTAGTAGGCATATGGGTGTGGTGGTTATATATGGGCTGTATAAAAATCATAAGTTGTATTAACTTATCACATTATTTATTATAATAACTAAACATGGTCATATTTTATGTTCGTACATATCGGCTTGTGTGGGGTGATTTGTTTGGTTTTGGTTCTTTTTTCCGTGTTTCTGTTTTGTCGATATCATCGACTATAGTACGGTGTTAATCTCTGTTTCGGAGTGCTTTAATCCTTATAAAGTACTTGGCAGCTATAGATACAACAGTAGAGAGTAGTAGCATCCCAATGCCCCATTGCCATCAACAGTAGGTTACCCGCCCTCTGTTTTTTTTTTTTGTACAAACGCCCGCTTCCGTCTCTGGCTATCTTTTGTGCGTTGTGAAAATTGTGTGGCACTCACGCCCGAAATGTGTGAAAATACATGAAAATAATAATAATAAGCGGAGGGATGGATGGATGGATGGATGCTTGGAAATCTGTAAAGGAAATCAAGGAGAGATAGAAAAAAACAACAATAACAACAGTGGCAACAGAAGCAGCAACAACAACATCAAGCAAAGGAAGCACACAAAAGAAAAACACTTACTCAACACATTTTAAGTGAATTCTTCTGATGGTTTGTTTACTTTTACAACCAGGTTGGGGAAATCTAAGGAGCCCATGGATTAGATGGTATACTTCGAAGTGGGATTGATTAGAGGTAACAAAATTGAAAGGGAAATGTTGGAAAAAAGCTTTAATAAAATTATATTATAATTATTTTAGAAGAAATTTAAAGTAGCCTAAATTTAAGGATGGGTGGGTACTAATTTCCTTATTCCGTTGGTAACACCTCCAAATATTAATCTGAGAAGTTGCAAATTTTGCCCATGAACATTCCACTAAGGAACAGAGGCAAACTTCTCACATATCAATGAGTGCACTCCGATTCAAGTTTTTAAGCTCAATGATAAGGGGCCTCCTTTTTATAGCCGAGTCCGAACGGCGTGCCGCAGTGAGACACCCCTTTGGAGACAAGTTTTACATGGCATAGTACCTCACAAATGTTGCCAACAATAGGAGGGGAAAACCACCAATTAAATTTTTTTTCTGATGGTCTCGTTAGAATTCGAACCTATGCGTTCAGCGTCATAGACGGGTATGCTAACCTCTCCGCTACGGTGGCCTCCAGTCCGAGACGTTATGAAGTATATATATGTTGGCTTGTCTTGACTTCTTGAGCCTCGAGTGAGCGCAATTATTATCCTATATGAATGAAATTTTGTCCGAAGCCTTTTGCTACGTCTTCCACAAACTGTGCTAAATATGTTGTAAATCGGTTCTTAACAGAATGAAGCGCTTTTATAAGGGGCGATTTTTTAAGAGTTATGGGAGAGTTTTTCAAAAAAAAACGCATAAATCGATAGAACGGTCCAATATAACATGCTTAATTTTACTTTAATTGGCTATGACAGAATATTTGTTCCACTTGCCGAACGAAGAATGGCGTTCCAAGCGCCTCGATCTTCTGCGCTCATTCTAAAATCTCTGACACCAAGTCTCGAGGTGTCTCCCACCACTTGATCTTTCCATCGGGCTTTTGGTCTTCCCGGTTTGCGTGTACCACCGTGTTTGCCTTCAAAAGACTTCTTTGCTGGAGCTTCTTCATCCATTCTGACAACATGACTAAGACAACGCAGCCGTTGCATTTTAATGTGTGTTACTATGCTATCGTGGTTCATACGTTGCCTATATTCTCCATTATCGCAAACTGGTCCATATATTTTACGAAGAATCTTTCTCTCAAATCTTTCGCTCAAATAATACGCATTTATTATCTGATTTCGATAAAAATTTTAAATAGTAACATCCTACTCAAATATATTGGGTTGCCCAAAAAGTAATTGCGGATTTTTTAAAAGAAAGCAAATGCATTTTTAATAAAAGTTAGAATGAACTTTAATCAAATATACTTTTCTTACACTTTTTTTCTAAAGCAAGCTAAAAGTAACAGCTGATAACTGACAGAAGAAAGATTGCAATTACAGAGTCACAAGCTGTGAAAAAATTTGTCAACGCCGACTATATGAAAAATCCGCAATTACTTTTTGGGCAACCCAATAGTTTAGATAGGTCTATATTCAATATAGCTGCCATATAGACTGTACTGCCGATTAAGGGTCTTGAGCCCATAAAAGCTGTATGTATAACAAGATTTCGCTGAAACTGAAAACAGCGAGTTGATTTAAGTCTTCAGTCATCATACCTAAATATGGCCCAGATCGAACAATATTTAGATATAGTTCGATTTGTCGATTGCGGGTTTTCAGACCATGAAAGCCGCATTTGTTATCCGATTTCGATAAAATATGAAATAGTGAGTTATTTTCAGCCTCCCGACATCCGGCTCAAATATGGTTTCAGATCGGACTATATTTAGATATAGCTGCCATATAGACCGATCTGCCTATTACGGGCCTAAAGCCCATAAAAGCCGCAATTATTATCCAATTTCGCTGAAATTTGAAAAAGTGAGTTGATTAAAGCCTCCCGACATCCGACTCAAATATGGTTCAGATATAGCTGCCATATAGACCGATCAGCCAATTTGGGGTCTTAAGCCCTTAAAAGCTGCATTTATCACCCGATTTTGCCGGAATTTTAAACAGTGAGGAGTTTTTTTAAACCTCGCGATATCCGACTCAAATATCGTGCAGATCGGTCTATATTTAGATATAGCTGCGATATACACCGATCTTCCAATTTAGGGTCTTAAACCCTATCGGGACCTAAATCAAAGATGAAACAGACCAGGCCCACTTGAATATAAGAATGGATGTGGTAGTGGTGTTGTTATAAAACAGGATGGTTAATTTTTGCATGGTGGTTGGTATCCAAAGTTCGGCACGGCCGAACTTACACGTTTTTACTTGTTTTTTTTTCTTTGCTTATAAAATATATGATTTTTTCTTTTCTTTGCAGGTAAGGAAAAATCCAACTAATGAAAATAATAATCAAAAATTCGGATTTTGTACTTGAATATCTTTTCGGTGAGCATATACATTGTATTATCTATACATTTTCTTTTAAATTGGTACAAACAGTATGCCAATTCATTTCATATTAAAAAAATTTCGTGTCTGGGAAAATTTCATAGACATTTTTTTGTTTAGGCAAATTTTATTGGCATTTTGTTCATTTTCAAGTTCTTTGCCTGTTGGCGCGAAGACCATAAAATTTTACAATTTTTGTTTGTTTCTCTTTCGAGACGAGCTCAATGATCGGATTTTTTTTTGCAAAAGGAAAAGGAAAGTTTCGTAATTTGGTTTCAAATACTCATCAGCCATATTATTGGTTGCCCAAAAAGTAATTGCGGATTTTTCATATAATCGGCGTTGACAAATTTTTTCAACGGCTTGTGACTCTGTAATTGCATTCTTTCTTCTGTCAGCTATCAGCTGTTACTTTTAGCTTGCTTTAGAAAAAAAGTGTAAAAAAGTATATTTGATTAAAGTTCATTCTAAGTTTTATTAAAAATGCATTTACTTTCTTTTAAAAAATTAGTTTTTGGGCAACCCAAATAGATGTGAAGGCTTCAGGGCCCGTAAGTTGGTATGTTATATTGTACGGAATTTATTGCGAAAACCATGATAAAAATATTTTTGGCAACACTGGCTTAAACAGCTCACGCACGATTCGTGTTTTGTTTCACTGTCAAACATCTTCAGATTGGTTTATAGTTTCACCATGAATCGTCTTTCAAGCGAACAAAGCTTGCAAATTATTATCATCGTGCGATTCTTCCATTGAGCGACGAAGCTAATTTTTGGGTGCGAAAATAAGCTGAATGTTCGATTTTGGAGTGAAGATCAGCCAGAAGCATTGCAATAGCTACCAATGCATCCAGGTAAAGTCACAGTTTGGTGCGGTTTATGGGCTGGTGGCATCATTGGACCGTACTTCTTCAAAGATGATGCAAATCGTAACGTAAGTGGGAATGGTGAGCGCTACTATGAGATTATATTCAATTTTTTGTGCCCAAAATTAAAGAACTTGTCGTCCAAGACATGTGGTTATAACAAAACGTTGCCATATGCCACACAGCATGCGTAACAGTGGGCTGTTGAGAGGCTAGTTTGTTGAGCATTTTATTTCACGTTTGCGACCGGTCAATTTTCCTCCTAGATCGTGCTATTAAACGCCTTTAGACTATTCTTTGTGAGGCTATGTTAAAGCCCATGTCTATACAGACAAGCCCGCTTCAATTTGCGCATTGTAAGACAACATTGAAGCATTTATTCGTGAGATACCGTCCGAAATGTTTGGAAAGAGTATGCCAAAATTGGACTAAGCGGATGGACCATTTGAGGCGCAATCGCGGTCAACATTTGCATGAAATAATCTTCTAACATTGAATTATATTGACCATACTATCGATTGAAATAAAGATTTCATTCTTTTTTCTGAATTTTATGTGTTTTTCTTGAAAAACTTTCCCACAGCCCTTAAAAGATCTTACGTACTTACTTTAATTGGCTATGACAGAATATTTGTTCCACTAGCCGAAACTAGAATAGCATTGCAAGCGCCTCGATCTTCTGCGCTCATTCTAAAATCTCTGACACCAAGTTTCGAGGTGTCTCCCACCACTTGATCTTTCCATCGGGCCTTTGGTCTTCCCGGTTTGCGTGTACCATCGTGATTGCCTTCAAAAGACTTCTTTGCTGGAGCTTCTTCATCCATTCGGACAGCATGACCTAGCCAACGCAGCCGTTGTATTTTGATGCGTGTAACTATGCTATCGTCGTCATACAGCTCGTGGTTCATAAGTCGCCTATATTCTCCATTATCGCAAACTGGTCCATATATTTTACGAAGAATCTTACTCTCAAATACTCCAAGCACTGCCTCATTTGCTTTCACAAGTACCCATGCTTCAGAACCACATAACAGTACAGGTAGTATCAGTATCTATTGGGTTGCCCAAAAAGTAATTGCGGATTTTTTAAAAGAAAGTAAATGCATTTTTAATAAAACTTAGAATGAACTTTAATCAAATATAATTTTTTTACACAAGCTGTGAAAAAATTTGTCAACGCCGACTATATGAAAAATCCGCAATTACTTTTTGGACAACCCAATAGTATAGTGTAATCTTCGTCTGTCGAGAGGTAGCATCGAGAGTAGCATCTGTTTGCTAGTATTCTTCTTTGCTTAATCTCAAAACTGGTGTCATTCGTTTCGGTTACGGCGTTGCCTAGGTAGATAAAGTTACTGACTGTCCCAAAGTTGTGGTTCCCAACTTTCTCCATTTCTTTTATCTGCTCGGTTGTGGATGGCTTTTTGGGAGTTGAGACCATCCATTTCTTCTTATATCCATTTACTGCCTGACCCATTTTCACTGACTCTCTTTCGATTCTTTCAAAGGCTGCAGTTACTACTTGCGGTGACCGACCTATGATATTGATGTCCTCGACATAGGCGAGCAGCACGTGTTCTCTTGTGATTATTGTGCCAAAAGATCACCCATTACAAATATTCAGGATCGTTTCGACATTCTGAGTCGATCTAGCCATGTCCGCTCGTCTGTCGAAATCACGCTAGCGGTCGAACACATAAAGCTAGCTGCTTGAAATTTTGCTCAGATACTCAGTATTGATGTAGATTGTTGGGGATTACAAATGGGCCATATCGGTTCAGATTTACATATAGCTCCCATATAAACCGATCTCCCAATTTGACTTCTTGAGCCCTTACAAGCCACAATTTTTATCCGAGTTGGCTAAAATTTTGCACAGAGCATTCTATTATGACGTTCAACAACTGTGCTAAGTACTGTTCAGTCGGTCTTTAATCTTAATTAGCTCCCACAAAAAACCGATCTCCCGATTTGACTTCTTGAACCCTTGAAGCCGCAATTTGTTGTCGGATTCGGCTGAAATTTTGCATGCGGTATTCTATTACGACTTACAACGACTGTGCCAAGTACGGTCCAAGTCAGTCTAAAACCTGATGTGGCTCTCATATAAACCGGTCTCACGATCATTCCAGTTCGGTTTCTATAAACTTAAATTTCTGCTGGTTTGACAGAAGTTTGGTATGTATGGTAAAACTATGCCCTTCAGCTAAATTTGCAAATAAATGCAAATTTTGTCCATGAACATTCCACTAAGGAACTGGGGCAAACCTCTCACATATCAACGAGTGCAGTCCGATTTAAATTTTTAAACTCAATGATAAGGGACCTCCTTTTTATAGCCCAGTCCGAACGGCGTGCCGCAGTGCGACACCTCTTTGGAAAGAAGCTTTACAAGGCATAGTACCTCACAAATGTTGCCAGCATTAGGAGGATTCGAACCCAGGCTTTCAGCGTCATAGGCGGACATGCTAACCTCTGCGCTGCGATGGCCTCCAAGCACCAAGTCTCCTTATAATGTTGAGAGCTTTTTATTCTTCAACCTCTTGGAGAGGCCTACGTTTTTGAGAGGGGTGGTCGATGGCCTAGGCAAATAGCGCATGCGTGCGAAGACGATATTTTATCGGTCTTGTCCTCAACTGCTTTTTATTTATGTAAGTCATTTCGGATTGTAAATGGACCAAATCAGCCCGAATTTTGCTTCCATATAAACTTATAAACTGATTCCCCGATTTTACTTTATGAGCCTCTAGAGGTCATATATCTATTGTTTGCCGTTTCACCAAAACATAAGGTCCCCCTGGCGACCTAATGTTGGCCTCTCCTGTTTCTCTATAGGAGGGATTTTCCTTGTAAAAAATGTAATTGTTTTGTGTTCGTGTAAGTATGACTCCACATCTCATATCAATGTGTTTGTGTGTGTGTATGTGTATGTGAAACGAGTACTTGTTGTCAGTAGTTGGGTATGCGTTTCAGTTTTCCCATCATAGATGGCATATCGAGAGAGGAGAATAAAAGAAAATGCAAGCGTGTGTGTGTGTGTGTAAGCATTTTGAATTATTTTAGCAAAGTACGTGACTTACATTTCCATCAACGAGGAAAATGCCTCATCTTCGTTATTTTTTTTACCAATGAAAATTCAGCAACAATAACTCTCTTCAGCACCCTCTCAATACACACTCCTCTCCTTCAGGCCAAAGCAATATCAAGGCATGCTATAATGGCCCACAATGCTTTTTGGGAAAGTCTATCAAAAAAGATAAATAAATGTTTATTTTATTGAGGATCTTGTGGACTTTTGAGGTTATTTCAAGTGTTTGAATGTGGGAGGTCGGTCTTTGGATGTGGGTTTCTTCTGCCATGTAGCCCCAATGATAATCAGCTCCCCCCCCCCCACACACACTCCAACTCGAAATCATCAGCAATTCCGTTTGATGTTCTGCCATCGTTAGCATTTGATTGATAAAAAGCAATCGAAGCAACTGTGATTTTTTGATTAGGAGAGAGAGAGAGCTTTGAAACAATTTTCTGGAACTGATTTGCAGCTTTAGAAAATTTGCCACAAAATTTAATGGCGCTCAAGTTTCAAAGACTTTAACAAGGCAAACTGATTGCTGTGGTTGTGATGGTAACTTCGCCCTGAGTCTTAATTGTTTCACCATCAACGTCAAGTATTATGACCGTAACTAATCATAACATTAAGTGGACTAAACGTCCATACTCACTCTACTGAGTTACACTATGGCGGTTATGCTGTTGCTGTCCGCAGACGATGGAATACTTACACAGACCCTTCAACAATGTTTCATTTTGCTACAGAGAACACCAAGGCAGTGAAATAAAGCGCCTGCAAGGTATGTAAATGAATACCTTCTTTCAACATTCATTCATATGAAAAGCAAACATTTAACCATTTGAACCATTCGTTTGACCATAAAATGGAAATACTTTAAAATTACTTTTGTATGCCACAAGGGCAGCAGAGATGCAGAAGAAGCCACACAGTGTTGGAGAAACATCGAATTCGAGGACAACATTTTGAATTTTATTCAAAATTGAACGAAATTTTCTCCAAGAATACAAATTTGTGAACGGAGGCCACCGTGGCACAGAGGTGAGTATGCCGCCTTTGACTCCCAACTCCAAATCCCGACGTGAACCTCAGAAAAATTTTCAGCGGTCGTTATCTCCTTACTTATGCTGGGTGCATTTGTGAGGTATCCTGCCATGTTAAAACTTCTCTACCAAATGGTGTTGCTATACGGCTCGCTGTGCGGCATTTATACCCCGATTTCGATGAAATTTGAAATAGTGAGTTGATTAAAGCCCCCTGATATCCGACTCAAATATGGTTCAAATAGGTCTTTATTTAGATATAGCTGCCATATAAACCGAGCTTCCGATTAAAGGTCTTAAGCTCACAAAAGCTGCATTACACAGAATTTTACCCAGTGACTTGTATTTAGGCTCGTGCCATCCGACTTGCATCTGGTCCAGATCAGACTATATTTAGACATAGCTGCCATATAGACCGATCTTCCAATTTAGGGTATTAATCCCATAAAAGGCGAATTTGTTGCCCGACTTCGCTGAATTTATGGCTTGTATAAGAGTTCTCGAGACCAGAATGAAATATGAGCCATACCAGTCCCCATTTGCATATTATTATTGATATGGTATTGTATTGCCCAAAAAGTAATTGCGGATTTTTCATATAGTCGGCGTTGAAAAATTTTTTCACAGCTTGTGACTCTGTAATTGCATTCTTTCTTCTGTCAGTTATCAGCTGTTACTTTTAGCTTGCTTTAGAAAAAAAATGTAAAAAAAGTATATTTGATTAAAGTTCAAGTTTTATTAAAAATGCATTTACTTTATTTTAAAAAATCCGTAATTACTTTTTGGGCAACCCAATAGTTGTTCTTATAAAAGGGGATGGTAAATTTATCCATGGTGGAGGGTATCCAAAGTTCGGCAGGGCCAAACTTAACACGATTTTACTTGTCCTTCTTCCGTCGCTAAACACTGAATAATCGGTTGTTGTTGTTGTAGCAGTGTGTTGTACACTAAGGAGGCAGCCCTTGCGGGTGAAAGACTCCATCGGGCCAATCCGGTACGTACAACCGGCTGCCATGGGATTGTCTGAAGATTCAGTAGTAGCCAGCCTAGAAATTAAATCCCATTACTGGCTGGCTTCCATATATATGGTACACCATACAGAGATGCCGCCTTCAAGCCTTAGGTTAGATAAAAAAAGAGGGCGCACATACTAATCCGCCCCATGCCACCTAAGCCAGTAATCGGCTTGTTGTGCGCTATAAAAACTAAAAAATAACCTCAAAAATGAAAATTTCAAATTAGAAATTTCCTGCTAGTTACAAAATCCTTAATAGTTTTCCTTTTGTGCCCCCACCTAAGTATCGGTGTCTGTTAGCCGCGAAAGCCGGTTAATAACAAAGGAAATGCTACACCGTCTAATCATCTTCCCCGCATGCCCTACTCACGCTACCAGATTTCCTATCGTCTACCGTCCCTGTACAACCTGATTTTCCAATATAAGGATCTTTGCCTATACTAGTCTTCCAAATCTTGAATAAATGGGCTTGTTGGGAGTAGGTTATGATCTCATCGTCGGCTTCCTGTGCTTTAGGCGGCATCGTTTTCTCTGTCACTGCACTGCCTGATGTTTCGGCATAAGGATCTTTATCCATCCTAGTTTTCCTAATCTCGAGAAAGTCGTTGGTGGTTCCGTCGTTGGGTCCCTGTTCGTTAAGCTTTGTAGGGTCTCACGCCCCTGCATGTGATATTTTAGTATTAGGATTTTTGCATATACTAGTCTTACCAATATTGAGAGAGTCGGTGATTGTTTCGTCCTCGGCCCCCTGTCCATTAGGCAGTATTGATTGTCCCGCCACTGCATCGCCTTATGGCTCAATATGCTGCCTACTCTTGTCTTCCCAATCTTGAAAAAGATAGCCTTGCTCCCGTAGTGCGGCATGCCTTTAATCTTAGCCAAACTTGTCACGGAGACTTGATCAATGCCAACCACAAGGAGAGTTCCTTCCTCCTTCTCCTCCCTATGGAAGGCCTCCCACTTTTCTGCGACCAAACCTTGGCTTTGCTTGCCCAAGAATCCCAACATGGGTTCCGTCGCAAATTTACTGCCCCATCCCCTGATGAAGTCCGTCGTCTTTGTAAGCTGGGGGATGTCCATCTTTCTCACCAGGTCGTGCTTTGCTGTCATTCCGATGCACTCATCTCTCGATTCGGCTGCGATGTTTGTTTCATTGACGCTGTCTGAATCCGGGTCAGAGACGCCTCCGTTTCTTAAAGGCTGTGGACGAACTGTGTATCCCTCTGGTTTTTCGGTCTCTTCCTCATTTATTAGTCTGACGACTAGTTGTGCGCTTGAAACATTACTCTCGACTACAGGTGCCAAGGCTCCCACACCTATAAGAGGGGAGGACAACATGCTGCGGTCTGACGCCACTACCGCAGCTGTTGGGTCTTTGGAGTTCATTTGCAGCCTAGTCCAAAAAGGCTTTACAATTTTTTTGTAATAGGTAGTACCAATTCCGAGATACGGATATTTTTATTTGAGGAGCGAAATGAAAACACTTTCGCCCCACTCAAAGGCTACGTTTGCACAATTGTATGCTTCGAATCGGTACATAACTTGATATAGCCGCCATATAAACCGTTTTCCCGATTATGCTTCTCCAAGTCCATTCGGACATGAATTGCGCTTTGTAGTGACCCGAATGGAATATTACACAATAACTTCTACTATAGTCTTTAACATTGAATTCGTTTACGGTCCAAATCGGACTATAACTTGATATGGCTCCAATATCATAACAATTCTTATCCACTATTCTTTGTTTACCTTAAAAGAGATTCGACCCGGCCGCACATAACTTGTTAATAGCTATTAAAGTACAAATTAATATACCCATAATTTGGTCTCCCCATCTTTGATATATCGACGATATATTTCTTCAGCTTAGGTTATACTAAGGCCCCTAAAGACCACCGTAGCGCAGAGGTTAGCATGTCCGCCTATGACGCTGAATGCCTCGGTTTGAATCCTGGCGGTACCATCAGAACAAATTTTCAGCGGTGGTTTTCCCCTCCTAATGCTGGCAACATTTGTGAGGTACTATGCCATGTAAAACTTCTCTCCAAAGAGGTGTCGCACGCCGATCGGACTCTGCTATAAAAAGAAGGCCCCTTATCATAGAGCTTAAACTCGAATCGGACTGCACTCACTGATATGTGAGAAGTTTGCCCCTGTTCCTTAGTGGAATGTTCATGGGCCAAATTTGGAAGGCCCCTAAAGAAAGGTTGGTTTGAGTAGTCAAACCCCTTTTTTGGGATCTTGATCTACTGATCTTATGCCATCACTCTAGTTCACCTTTCTCATGACCCTGACATTGTTTCGCAGTTTCCATCCACTGTGTCCAACTAAAAGCATTTCTCAGCTTATACCTACCCACTACCTACCTACCTACCTCACTCAAGGTTCCAGAGTATACATTACCGCCAGTAGTTCATCAAAATAAACATTCACCCATCCATTCCCCCGTGCCGACGTGCCGAGCAAATGCTGAGTACGTCATTTCCTTAAGTGCTCTCTGCCAGCAATTGAACGTAACTCCATTTCCATGGGTCTAAGGTGGGGTGGGGTGAAGTACTTTTGTGTTAGTTGGCTACTGTGTTGCTTCTGTGGCTTTTGGCCACTGGCCTCCTCCACTGATTTACTTTTGAATTAGAGTCCTATTAAATGTGTGGCACCTAATTAGGCAACACGTTCGCCTTGCTGCTACTGTTTTTTTTTTTTTGTGAGCCCCGTACAACACCAACAACTACTACGGACCAACATCTCTTCACCAGAACTTGCTACTACAAATTGTTACCTCTTATTGTTGTGTACATACAAATCGATTTACAAAAGAAATTATTCCATCTATCTAAACGTGCGAGGGTGTAGATGTGAGCAACTGAGTAGTTGTATTACATCGCCTCTATATTCAATTTAGCATAACAATTCTATATGAAAACTTTTGAATAGGTGCGTTATACCAGTGCTGCACAGGGGGTAAAAAGGCGCAATGCGAGATTTCGCCGCAGCAATAACATGACAGTTACCGGCACCAGACTTCAAAACAGTGATATTCACAAAGTGAGATAGAATCGAAAATAAATAGTAAAAATATTGGAAATCGGACCACAAGCGAAAATTTGGCAGCGACACCAAATTTTCGAAATTCCGATATGACCAACTTTAGGGGCCTGCCAAAAGGGCCCAGACAACGTAGGGCCTGGAAGTTTTACACACTATATCGCTAGCACCTCAGCTGATACCATTTAAAATATTAAAAAAGAGACTTCTCCCCTTCTCTCACGCCATATTTTTTACTAGTTTTTTTCGGTTCCATCCCACTGTGCGTTGGAGCATTTCCTAGGAAATTTGAATCCACGAGTAAAATAGTTTATGGTGAAGGAATTCTTGAGGAGTTTCACCCGGACCTGATGGAATATTTCCAGCATTACTACAAAAGAAGGCAGACTATATGGCGACCCACCTGGCCAATATCATCGCAGCGTACCTGGGACTTGCATATACTCCGAAAGCCTGGCAGGAGTCAAGGTGGAACTTTGTGCCTACAGACCTATAAGCCTTACGTCCTTTCTACTCAAAACAATGGAACGTATTGCGATAAAGAGTAAACATCCAGCGAACTGCTCAAATACAAACAGCATGCCTATGTCAAGGGAAGGTCGGTGGAGACTGCCCTGCACGAGGCTGTGCATAAAAAAGAAGAATCCTTCGAAGCCAAAACGTACACCCTGGCGGTATGCATTGACATCGAGGGGGCTTTTAGCAATGTGCAGAGCGAAACACTGATCCAATCCTTAGAACAGTACCGGGTGGACCCGGTCCTTAAAGACCTGATAAACCATATGCTAAGGAACAGGTGGATAAATTGCCATAAATATAACGGTGAAAGTGGCACAAGGCACGCCACAAGGGGGTATTTAAACGCTACTCGTATGGGTGACAACCATAAATGACCTATTACGGATGCTGACTGAGGAGGGATTTGAACCCGTTTACCCCTTATGATACTTTTAAGGGGTAAGGATCGGAACCATCTATGCAGAAGGGCCGAACGGGTCTTGCAGATGGCACACGACTGGGATTGACCCAGAGGTCTCAATGTTAAACAAGAGAAGACTGAAATATGCCTGTTCACGAGGAAGACGAAGGTGGGGCAATTTAACGCACCACGTTTCCTCAATAAGACGATTTCGATATCTGACAAGGTCATATACTTGGGAGTGATCTTGGACAGGAAACTGAATGGGAAGTGTCACATTCAGGAGCGTACTGAGAATGCTCACAGATGTTGGGCACTATGTAGACAAGCCGTAGGCTTAAAATGGGGCCTGAGTCCGAGGATAGTCAACTGGCTCTACAGTAGTGTGGTTACATCAATATTTACTTAGGCCTCAGTAGTTTGGATAACTGCTATGGAGGAAAAAATGCAACATAAGGACCATACAACAGGTTTAGAGAACATGGCATAGGCGCAGCGATGACGACCAAGCCTCCCAGGGCACTGGAGGCTATTCTAGATATCCGACCCATAGACATATGGATAAAGTGCGAGGTTGCCACTGCGGCTATGAGACTTCCAGCGATGGGAGAATGGATTTAGCATAGGAACAGCTCAAACCATCGCGGTATAATCGAGGCAACGATGGAAAACCTGGAAGGAATGGAAGTGGTTTTCGTTCGGATATCCGAGACGTCAGTTGAAGTCGAGTACGAGGCACTGCTGCCAGCGGCACAGTCTTGGATTGACGGAACCCTAGTATTGCCATGTGAAAGATTAGGTTACACGAATGGATCAAAGCTAGAGGATAGAGTGGGCCTGGAGGTCTACATTGAGAACTCAGGGACTGAGATCTGTTTAAGACTGCCTGACCGACCATTATACAGTTCTGCAGTCTGGGCGATAACGGAATAAGTGAGGTGGTGTGGTGTTATCGTGCGGACGTCGAGTATGAACATCTTTACGGACAGTAGGGGCAGACGGCCATAAGGGCAGTAACAACCAGGACGGTAAGGTCACGAATTGTTTTGCAGTGTAAGAAGGAGATTAAAGCCTTCTCTTAGGATAACACGATCCGCATCGTTTGGATGCCGGGCCATTACGGAGTAACTGGAAATGAAAATGCAGATGACTTGGCAGTGAAGGCCAGAGAACTGCCGTCAATAAACTTGGTTAACCCAAAGCCTTTCGGGTCGACGCAGTCCGAGATAAGGGTGTGTATGCAAAATGCATATGCAAGCCTGTGGAACCGGGAAACGGTCGGTAGGACGGCGAAAATTCTTCGGGGAGATCCAGATCGTGAGAAGACAAGCCTATTACTGAAAGGAAGTCAGAAGGATGTCAGTATAGCTTTTGATATCATAACGGGACACATAGGACTACGAGCTCATTATATAAAATGGGTGCGGCAAGTGATAACATGTGTAAGGCATGCGGGGAAGATGATGAGCCGTTGGAGCATTTCCTATGTCATTGCCCGGCTTTCGCGGCTAACAGATACCGGCACGTAAGTGGGGACACAACACCAGACGTGACAGACCTTACAAGAATTTTGAAAGGTGCAAGAAATTCCCGTCTTAGATATTCTTCTTTGGGGTTACGTTTTTAGTATTTAGAGCGCACAACAAGCGGATTACTGGCTCAGGTGTATGACCATAGTGGCATAGGGCGGATTAATATCCGCACCCTCCTTTCAATCTTTCCTTCCTTAACCTAACGTAGTTTAAGTGTTGTCTCACCAGACATTGTCCATACAGTTCTCTGTGGACTCCACCGTAGGTGCGCGAAAAAAGATCTTCCGTAGTGCACAGATCTTTCACGGATCTGCAGAATTCTATACAAGTTTAGTTTTGTGCCTTTTTCATCTTACTTTTATATCTATTTATCTTCGCCTTATTGAAGAGTCCTCTGCAATCCTTCCTTGGATCAAACTGACAGTTCTACCGTTAACAATAGCATTCTTTTTTATACTCGCCATCAAAGGATACTCTACACCACCGGAGCCCACCGTAGCGCAGAGGTTTGCATGTCCGCCTATGACGCTGAACGCCTGGATTCGAATCCTGACGAGTCAAAAAAAAAATGTCAGCCGTGGTTTTTCCCTCCTAATGCTGGCAACATTTGTGAGGTACTACGCCATGTAAAACTTCTCTCCAAAGAGGTGTCGCACTGCGGCACGCCGTTCGGACTCGGCTATAAATAGGAGGCCCCTTATCATTGAGCTTTAACTTGAATCTAACTGACTCATTGATATGTGAGAAGTTTGCCCCTGTTCCTTAGTGGAATGTTCAGGGGGAAAATTTCCATTTTACTCTACACCACCACTCTGCTACAGGGTATTAGAACTTTGTGTATTTTTTAACAACGCTAAGTAGAGCTAGACCCCTCGATAAGTACACCGATCGGCTCAGAATCACTTCCTGACTCGATTTGGCTATGTCCGTCTGTCTGTCCATGTATTTTTGTAATCAAGGTACAGATCGCATTTTTTACCGATTATCATGAAATTTTGCACAAGTCTGTTTTTTTGGGGTTGTTCGATTCCCACCAGAGGCCTTAGTCGGTCGCTACTGCGTTATCACAATGGACTTAAAATTGTCTAAGTGAGTCTGTAAAGGACTGCCACTCTTACCTAACCTAACCATATCTAAAAACCTAAGACTATCTAGCCATGTCCGTCCGTATGTCTGTTGTCCGTCTATTCGACTGTTGAAGTTATGCTACAGGCTTTAAAAAGTAAAAGCGTGCTAAGTTCGGCCGGGCCGTATCTTGGGAACCCACCACCATGGATTCTGCTAAAATATGGGAGCTATATCTGGTTATAGACCGATTTTAAAAGTATTTGGCACAGTTGTTGGAAGTCACAACAGAACACTTTATGCAAAATTTCAGCCAAATCGGATAAAATTGCGGCTTGTAAGGGTTCAAGAAGTCAAATCGGGAGATCGGTTTATATGGGAGCTATAGCATGTTCTTAAACGATTTGGACCGTACCTGACACAGTTGTTTAAATTCAAAATAGAACGCTATATGCAAAATTTCAGCCAAATTGGAAAAAATTGAGGCTTACAGGGGCTCAAGAAGTCAAATTGGCAGATCGGGTTATATGGGAGCTATATCAGGTTATAGACCGATATAAACCGTACAGCACACACTTGTTGGAAGTCATAACAGAACACCATGTGCAAAATTTCAGCCAAATAGGATGACAATTGAGGCTTCTAGGGGCTCAAGAAGCCAATATGGAAGATCGGTTAATATGGGAGCTATATCAGGTTCTAGACTGATTTGGACCGTACTTGGCACAGTTGTTGGAAGTCCTAACAGAACACTCCATACTAGATTTCAGCCAAATATGTTGAAAATTGAGGCTTCCAGTGGCTCAAGAAGTCAATTCGGGAGATCGATTTATATGGGAGCTACAGCGGTCAAAAAAAGTATTCATCATTCAATGTTTTTTTTTTTAATAAGTCTACAAAAGACAATTGGAATAAAAAAATATTAAACTAATGATGCAGTAGTGCTTGTGTGATATATATGTACACAATTTCATTGTTTTTAAAGAAAAAAATAGTATTTATTGGAACAAAAAGGGCCATTTTACAGCTGAACACAAAAAATTAAACAAAAAAAGTATTCATCATTGCAAAAAAACAAAAAAATAAATAACATAATTTAAAAAAATTAATACTTTGTTATTCGACCACCGCGTCTTATAACTTCTTTTAAACGGTTTGACATCGATTGGACTAATTTAGCGGTTATATTTTGGTCTATATTAGTCCATTCCTCCATTATCACCTGTTGCATTTGACTCTTGCTCGAAAAATTGCGCGTTCTCAATTTGCGTTCGAGATGTTCCCAAAGATGTTCAATTGGGTTCAAGTCGGGACTTTGAGGAGGAATTTTAATGACTTTGGGGCAGTTATACAGCATCCACATCTTGGTATTTAAAGCAGAATGTTTGGGGTCATTATCTTGATAATATTGAAAGTTATTACCAAGCCCAAGTTTTACAGCACTATCTTTTAAATTCCTCTTTAAAATGTCAATGTAATACTTATGATCCATTACTCCATTAATAATTTCAAGATTTCCCGCTCCTGAAGCCGCCATACACCCCCAAACCATTAAACCACCTCCACCATGTTTTACAGTAGCAACTGTGTTTCGTTCTTCAAGCTCTGTATTTGGTTTTCTGTACACTATGACCTTTCCATCGCACCCAAAAAGATTAAACTTGCTCTCGTCTGCAAAAATGACTGTTTTCCAAAATGATTCGGGCTGTTTTACATACATTTTTGCGAAGTTTAGCCTTTTCACTCGGTTTATTTTATTTATAAAGGGCTTCTTACGTGCAGTTCTTCCTCTGTAACTATGCCTTTTGAGTGTATTTCGAATTGTTTGTGTAGTAACTTCCTTCCCTAAATATTCCATAGTGTTTTTACGAAAAATGGTCGCATTTGTCTTCGGAGTTTTCTGAACTTGCCGCACTAGCCAACGCACATCTCCAACTGAAAGTGCTTTTGGTCGACCAGATCTTGGTTTATTGTCAACAGTTTTCGTTTCTGTCCACTTTCTGATGATGGATTGTATAGTAGATCGTGGTCTATTTAATATTTCACTGATAGTTTTTTGAGTTAAACCATTCCTGTGGTGTTTTATTATCAAAACTTTTACCTCATCAGAAACCTCGTTTTGCTTACGACCCATTTTGACAAAAACTATATTTTCAATGAAATTAAATATTTGCTGTCAAGGGCAAAGCCTCCTTTACTAAATAAAACAGAAAAGGGGGATTCCCAAATAATATTTGAATTTGACTTTGATGATAGCACATCAATGATGAATACTTTTTTTGTTCTGTTTTTGGTGTTATTATATAAAATTGCAATTTTTGCGCTAATTAAATTTATTTTTTGAATTTATTTTAAAACATATTACGAAAAATAAACTATTGCATAAAACTGCATTATTTGTTTACTTTAAATTTTCTTCAATTACCCAAAATAAGTGAATTTATTATCAATTTTGCTAATGATGAATACTTTTTTTGACCGCTGTATATCAGGTTCTAGATGGATTTGGACCGTACTTGACACAGTTGTTGGAAGTCCAAACAGAACAGTACATGCTAGATTTCAGCTAAATCGGTTGAAAATTGAGGCTTCTAGTGGCTCAAGAAATCAAATCAGGAGATCGGTTCAGACCGTACTTGGCACATTTGTTGGAAGTCATAACAGAACATTATGCGCAAAATTGCGTCTTCCAGGGGCTCAAGAATTCAAATCTGGAGATTGGTTTATATGGGAGCTATATCCAAATCTGAACCGATATGATCCATTTATAATCCCCAATGACCTACATCAATAGTAAATATCAGTTTCAAAATTTCAAGCGGCTAGCTTTCATGCACTCCACCGCTATCGTGATTTCGACAGACGGACGGACATGGCTTGATCGAGGATGTAGAGACGATCAAGAATATATATACTTTATGGGGACCTGGATCAATATTTCGAAGTGTTACAAACGGAATGACGAAATTAGTACTCCCCCATCCTATGGTAGTGGGTATAAAAATGAAGATATTTGGCTGAAACTTTGCATAGATTTTTTTGCTCTTTGGCAGGTTAAGTACGAAGATGGGCTATATCGGACTATATCTTGATATAGCCCCCATATAAATGATCCGATTTTGCTGAAATTAGACACAATATGTTATGTATGGCCCAGATCTGTTTAAATTTGTATATAGCGGCTATATACTCATTATCAGCGTTTATTGCCCGATTTCCCTGAAATTTGGCACACTGTGCTGCGTTAGGCCCTTTGACATCCGGGTTCAATATGACCCCCATGGGTCTTTGATTGAATATAACCGCCACATAGACCGATCTCCCGATTTAAGGTCTTGGGCCCTAAAAAGGCGCATATGTTATCCTTTTTCGCTGAAATTTTACACAGTGAGCTATATTAGGTTTTCGACTTCTATGCCCTATAAGGTTCAGATCTATATTTGGATATAGCTACCATATAGACCAATGTTCTGATTAACCAACTTGAACAGTGGCCATTATTTGGCCACCCGACTTCCATTCCGAGATTGGTCGTAATCGGACCATATTTCTATATAGCTGCTATGGGTTCATAAATGATTAATTTTTCATTGGGATATGACGAAAGGTGGTTAACATATGTAATCGATGTGGTGGGTATCCCAAGTTCGGCCCGACCGAACTTAACGCATTTTTACTTGATCACTCCTTGGTTTGGTTCTGGGACATGCAGTTTTAAGCGAGTCATTTGGTGATCCTTTTGACCACCACATCAATTTTTGCTGAACTTTCTGCTTCGTAACCACTGTACGCCTTTTGAAACACCTTTCCGTTGCAGCAGCATTAACCCGTCAACAACAACTGTAGCTCTATATAGTCAATGTTCCAACAACATTGGCATAACATCAGCTAGCAACATTTCCTTAAGCAATTGTTCACTGCTGATCATCGTAGTTATCGTGCGTGTGTGCCAGAGTTACGTGCAACACAAAAGTGATGATTTGTTACCTTTTGCCTACGTCTGTTATTGTTGAGAATTAGATTGAGACATGGTTCGGCATAAATTATTTTCGTTCTGTATAGTAAGTTGGCTGTTTATTTTTGTAATTTTTTTTTTTTTCTTCTCCTTTTGGGGATCTCTCATGCCCCAAGAGCTCTCTGCTGGAGCAGTTAAATAGTGAATCACTTATTGTTGCAACATGAAAGGAAAACTGACATGACTTCATTATTAGGAATTGTTGTCGGAGATGTCGATTGGTATTCTTTTGGATTTTTTTTTCTATAAAAAAACAAATCGAAAAAAAAAACATAATGCCCGGAAAGATTAAATATTTGGCGAGACCCGAAGGAGGAGGAGATACTTTTGTTTTCTTAGGTTTAATGTTTATATTAGAAATTGTTACCTTTAGTTGGCTTTTGTTTTATTTAGGGATTTATCTCTCTGCTTCCGGAGGAGTTGGGGTGGTGAGATAAAAAGCAAATAGAATGTATGTCTGGGAATATAGGAATGGGGCTGATTGTTGATTCCCATTGGCGTTAATGTTCTGATGAGTTAATTGAGTGGGCGATGTCATGAACCTTTAAGTTAAAGTGTATTGTAACACCTTAGTATAAACATTACTTCGGGTTCAATGGTCCCAAATCACGAAGTATTGCTTGACTTGTTAATGGTTATTGTTTTTGATTTTAGATCCTATGACATGCCGTTGTCAATGAATGAAAATTGTCGCAAGTTAGTTTCATTGTTGGGTTTATGGTTTACATGTTTCGCAGATGGTTTTTTGTCCTCCCCCCATAGGATAGGGGGTATATTGATTAAGTCATTCCGTTTGCAACACATCGAAATATCCATTTCCAAACCTACAAATTGTATATTTTTCGGATCGTCGTCAAATTCTAAAACAATTTAACGATGACCGTGTGTCTGTGCGTCCAACCGTCTTTTGTAATCACACACAGTCTTCAAAAACTTAAGTTGTGAGCTGAAATTTGATACAGAGCGGTGTTTTTACCAAACGTTGGTTTAATTGTAAAATGGGCCAAATCGGACTTTATTCGAATTTATTACCCGATTTCGTTGAAACTTAGAACAGTAAGTGGAAATAGGCCCCCTTATAACCATACCATATATAATCCGTATCCGTCTATATTTGGATATAGCTGTCACATAGATCGGTCTGCTGATAAAGTATTAACCCTTTGAGGTCGAATGGGAAATATATCCCCCCTTTCGTATTTTTGCTCTGAAATCAACATTGATTTATGTACTAGCTGAACCGGGCCCGCTTCGCTGCGCCTTCTTTTACTTTATATGGAACAAAATTATCCATTGAATATATATTTTCGACAATTAAAGAGCTTTTAGTGAAATACCATGCTGCGAAAATGGTATTGGGTTGCCCAAAAAGTAATTGCGGATTTTTTAAAAGAAAGTAAATGCATTTTTAATAAAACTTAGAATGAGCTTTAATCAAATATACTTTTTTTACACTTTTTTTCTAAAGCAAGCTAAAAGTAACAGCTGATAACTGACAGAAGAAAGAATGCAATTACAGAGTCACAAGCTGTGAAAAAATTTGTCAACGCCGACTATATGAAAAATCCGCAATTACTTTTTGGGCAACCCAATATATGTATATCGCTTGACCAACAGTATAACAATATAAATGCCTTTATCTGAATCCCATATGATCTTTATTGGTCTATGAATTCGCTCGGAGGGTTTAGGGTCATTAACGTTTGGGTGTTAGATATACTCCATTTTTAAAAGTCTTTATTTCCGCCCGATATTGTCATGATATCCGATTTAGTAGTGTTTTCGGTGGTGAAGGGGTCCCCTAGACACTTGGTCCTGAAAACATATCAGCATCGTGCTCTTCTCTCAAATGCCATTTATTTAAACCCCATATTGCCATTGGTTTAAGGGGAGTTTATGGGATGAGGTGTCCTCAAACATTTGATCCCAAAAATTTGTACTCTTTGGGGGGTGCCCCAAATACATGGTCCCATATTTGGATATCAGATTGGTATTCTACTCCCAAATACCTTTATTTGAGCCTCAAATTGCGATGGTCAGTAAATAATTGTTGTTTGTGGGGTGTTTTAGGAAAAGGGTAGACCCCCAATACCTTTCATTTGAGCCCCAAATTGACGTGATTTATGAATATGCCCTCTTTAGGGTGTTTTGGAGAGTGGGGTGCTCCCCCCAAACACTTAGCACTGAAAATATACCAGCATAGTGCTCTACTCTTAAATACCATTTATTTGAACTCCATATTGCCATTGGCCTCAAAATTTGATATCAATTTCGTTTTCTAATCTCGAATATCTTTCATTTTTTACCGCTTATTGCAAAAGTCTGCAAATATGTCCGGTTTAGGGAATGGGCCCTAAAAACAATCAATATCGAGATGCACTCCCTTTGAGACATAAAATTGTAATGGTGAGCAAATACGTCCTATTTGAGCGTTGTTATGGGGGTGGGACATCCCCTAGGCAGTTGGTCCCGAATGTTGATATCAGATTCGTAATCTACTCCCAAATATCTTTCATTTGAGCCCCATTTTTCCATAGTCAGCAAACATGACCGGTTTCGGGGCCGTTCAGTGACTTGGCGCTGAAAATACATATCAGATTCGTGTTCTACTCCAAAATACTTCTTATTACAGTCCCATATTGTAATGGTCAGCAAATATGTCCTATATGGGTGGTGTTGTGGGGATGGGGTGGCCCCATACACACTTTTTCCAGAATATTGATATCAAATTCGTGCTTAACTCCCAAAGACCTTTCATTTGAGTCCCATATTGCTATTGTAGTAAATTTGTCCCTTTTGGAAGTTGTTTTTGGTCCCACATTTGGTTATTAGATTCGTATTCTACACTTAAATACATTTTATTTAAGCCCCATATTACCATGATCAGTAAATAGGTACTGTTTAGGGGGTGTTTTGCGGAAGGAGTGCACGCTCAGAAACTTGGTCCCACATTTGGATACCAAATTCGTATTTTACTCGCAAATACCTTTCATTTGAGTCCCATATTGCCAAGGTTGGTAAATATGTCCGATTTAGGTGTGTTTTGGGGGTTGGGTTGGTCCCCTAAACACCTTATCCGACAATTGGATAGCAGATACGTTTTCTACTCTTAAATACCTTTCATTTGAGTCCCATATGGTCATGATTGGTAGTTGGTAGGTTTTGGGGGTAGGGCTGCCCCCCTAGGTACCCCATCCAGAATTTCGATACAAATTTTTTGCGGAAGGGGTGCACCCCCAGAAACTTGGTCCCACATTTGGATACCATATTCGTATTTTACTCGCAAATACCTTTCATTTGAGTCCCATATTGCCAAGGTTGTAAATATGTCCGATTTAGGTGTGTTTTGGAGGTTGGGGTGGTCCCCTAAACACTTTATCCGACAATTGGATAGCAGATACGTTTTCTACTCTTAAATACCTTTCATTTGAGTCCCATTTTGTCATGATTGGTATTTGGTAGGTTTTGGGGGTAGGGCTGGCCCCCTAGGTGCCCCATCCGAAATTTAGATACCAAATTTTTATTTATTTTTAGGTTACTTTAAGAGAGCACACAAAATTTCGCTTAAATCGCACCACCTATCTCTGAGATCTGGCATTTCTGAAAATTTGGGTAAGGGGGAGGGTCCGCCTCCCCTTCAGATATCAAAACATGTAGTAACCTATTTTTACCACGGGATCATTATGCACCATCTGTGAAAATTTCGAGAAAATTAGTTTAGCCGTTTTTGAGTCCATAGGGAACACACAAACAAACAAATCGACAAACAAACACAAATTGATTTTTATATATAAGACTAGCCGAACCCTGCCCACTCCACTGCGCCTTCTTTATCTCTCTAATATGTTTTTAGGGTGAGAACACTTCGCCCTGAATGCGGATATTGAATTCGTGCCATTGTAGCCTATGGCGCTGATCGCGTTCGAATCCTGGCAAGAACATCGGACAAAGCGCTGTCTATCCCCTCTTAATGTTGGCGACATTTGCGTGATAAAATGTCATGCATGGTCATTTAAAAAATTTTCCCCAAAGAGGTATCGCACTGCGGGACCCCGTTCAGATTCGGCTATAAAAAAAGGTCCCTTATCATTGAGTTTAAACTTATATCGGAAAGCAATCATTGATGTATGAGAATTCGCCCCTTCCCGATTCCTGGTGGTAATGTTCTTCCTTAGGGTATTGTTCTTTTTAGGGGAGGGATAGCACCTCAGACATTTTGACTCAAATATGGATATCAAATTCGTGCTGCACACTCAAATCCCTTTAATTTGAGCCCCATATTGCCATGGCCGGTAAATATGAACTGTTTGGAAGGTGTTTTGGGGCTGGGGCGGCGTTTAGGAAGAAAAGCCCCAACTTGTAATCTACTGCGTAATACCTTTCATTTGAGTCCCATATAGCCATGGTCGACTTATATGCCCATTTGGGGGTATTTGGGGGTGGGCGACCTTCTATTACTTGGACCTAATGTTTTGTGCCATATTTGTAATCTAGTGCCAAATACTTTTCATTTGGTTCCATATTGACATGAACTCCGAATATATCTCTATAATGAAGTTGGGTTAGGGTTAGGGGGGCCACTGGGTACTTGGATCCAAATTTTAATACCATATTCGCTTTCTGGTCACCAATACCTTTCATTCGATACCCTTATTGTGCCCATCGGATCACTTTCGGATAGGGATGGCGTTTTTGGGGTAAGGGGGAGAGGGTCCGTCTCCAAAATTATATAGCCTATGTTCCCTTCCAGACAAACGAACACAATCTATGAACATTTTAAGAAAATCGGTTCAGCCTAGTACCATATAGCCATAATGGGCCGAATGGCGTTTTGAGGGGTGGGGTAACTTCTATAATTCGATCTGATTTTATATGCCAGATTCGAAATCTACTCCCCAATACCTTTCATTTGAGCTCCATATTGAAATGAACGTCCAATATGTCTGTTGGGGGGAGTTTAGGGGTAGGGGCAACTCGATGGGTACTTACCTTCAATTTAAATACCATGTTCATGTTCTACTCTCCAATACCTTTCATTTGATACCGATATTGTCCCGATCGGCCCACTTGATTTTGGGTTGTGTTTTTGGCATAAGGGGGAGGTTCCGTTCCCCTTCCGATACCGACAAAACTATATATAGCCTGCGTTTCTTTCCAGACCAACCTACACAATATGCGAAAATTTCGAGAAAATCTGTTCTGCCGTTTTTCAGTCTATAGGGAACAAACATACCGAGTGCCATATACCCGTGATTGGCTAAAGTGCCCATTTTGGGCATTTTCGTGGGGGTCATGTTACAGCCTTCGAGAATTAAAATTTTGAGCTGCACTTTGGTACAGAGCGTTATTTTTAACAAACTCAGGTTAAATTGTTAAATGAGCCAAATAGGAATTCATTCACTTAAAGATCGATCTGCCGGTTAAGGGTTTTAAGCCCATAAAAGCACCGCCCGATTTCGCTGGAATTTCACTCAGTGACTTGTAATAAGCCTCGCGGCATCCAATACAAATATCGTTCAGATCAGACTGTATATTTATATAGCTGCCATATAAACGGATCTGCAGATTTAGGGTCTTATTCCCATAAAAAGGGGATTTGTTGCACGATTTCGCTGAAACTGTGACTTTTGTAAGATTTCTCGGTACCTGGATCAAACATGATCCAGACCAGCATTTATTTCGATATTACTATGGGTATTGCAGTGGTGTTGTAATAAAACGGGATGAAGAATATATCCATGGTGGTGGCTATTCAAAATTCGACACGGCCGGATGGGATTTTAATATTTTTATACCCACCGCCGAAGGATGGAATTACATTCGTTTTGTCATTGGATTAGCAAAACATCAAAATATCTTCTTTTCCTGACTTTTTAAGGTTTACATGTAAATTCTTGAGGGTCGTAAAAATCGAAGACTTTCAAGCCATGTCCATCCATCTGTCTGTTGAAATCACTCTAGTCTTTAAAAAAGAGATATTGAGCTGAACATTGCAGAAAATACTTTTTTGCCCATAGTCCGAAGATGGGCTGTAATGGACTATATCTTGCTTCGGCTCCCATATAGAACGATTTAAGATCTTTGGGCCATTAAAGCTTACATTTAGCATACGATTTGGCTGAAATTCGGAACAATGAGCTGTATGAGCTGTTAAATACGGTCCAGTTCGTTTCAGATTTGGATATAGCTGTCATACCGATCTTTCGATTGAAGTTCTTGGGGGTTAGGCGCATTTCGAGAGACAGCGCAGGATGATCGAGAGACCGCTTTACATGGGAGCTATGTCGGGTTATAGACTGATTTGGACCGTATTTGGTCAATTTCAACCAAATCGGACAAAAATTGCGGTTTGTAAGGCCTCAAGAAGTCAAATCGGGAGATAGGTTTATATGGGAGCTACATCAGGTTATTCGCCGATGGACCGTACTTGCTACAGTTGTAGGAAGTTGTAACAGAACATCGCATGCAAAATTTCAGCCAAATCGGACGAAAATTGCGGCTTCCAGGGGCTAAAGATGTCCAAAAGGGAGATCGGGTTATATGGGGGCTGTATCCTAATCTGAACCGATATGGCCCATTTGCAATACCCAACGACCTACATCAATAAGAACTATCTGTCGAAAATTTCAAGCGGTTAGCTTTACGCGTTCGCCCGCTATCGTGATTTCGGCAGACAGACGGACAGCCAAAGCGGATGAAAATTGCGGCTTTAAGGGGCTCAAGAAGTCAAATCGGGAGATAGGTTTATATGGGAGCTATATCAGGTTATTCGCCGATTTGGACCGTACTTGCTACAGTTGTTGGAAGTCCTAACAGAACATCGCATGCAAAATTTCAGCCAAATCGGACAGAAATTGCCGCTTCCAGGGGCTTAAGATGTCCAATCGGGAGATCGGTTTATATGGGGGCTGTATCCAAATCTTAACCGATATGACCCATTTGCAATACCCAACGACCTACACCAATAAGAACTATCTGTGGAAAATTTCAAGCGGTTGGCTTTACGCGTTCGACCGCTATCGTGATTTCGGCAGACAGACGGACAATTGCGATTTTTAGGGGCTCAAGAATTCAAATCGGAAGATCGGTTTATATGGGAACTATATCAGGCTATAGACCGATTTGGACCGTACTAAGCACAGTTACGCGTTCTACCGCTATCGTGATTACGGCAGACAGACGGACAGCCAAATCGAATGAAAATTGTGGCTTTAAGGGGCTCAAGAATTCAAATCGGAAGATCGGTTTATATCGGAGCTATATCAGGCTATAGATCGATTTGGACCATACTGGGCACAGTTGTTGGAAGTCATAGGATAACACCGCATGCAAAATTTCAGCCAAATCGGACAAAAATTGCGGATTCCAGGGGCTAAAGATGTCAAATCGGGAGATCGGCTTATATGGGGGCTGTATCCAAATCTGAACCGATATGACGCATTTGCAATACCCAACGACCTACATCAATAAGAACTATCTGTGGAAAATTTCAAGCGGTTGGCTTTACGCGTTCGACCGCTATTGTGATTTCGGCAAACGGACGGATGGAAGGACATGGCTAGATTGACTTAGAATGTCAAGACGATCAAGAATATATATACTTTATAGGGTCATAGGTCAATATTTCGAGGTGTTTCAAACGGAATGACTAGATTATTATACCCCCAACCTATGGTGGTGGGTGTAAAACAATTGAAAACATATTTTATTGCTTTCTCCGCAGTCGGAGCAGGAGGACAAATCAGCTCGACTCCGGGCAAATCTGCAAAACTCCCAATCCGAAGCCCTGCTTACAAAATCCATGCGATCTCGTCAAGACTAATTTTCTTGCTTTCGATTTAGTTTGAGTTTTACTCTTTACCACTCTTAGCGGTTGAGCTGAAGTCAACCAAAATTTGTTTAAAGTCTTTAGAGAATCTTTTATTGAATTTTTGGAAAATGTTGAGATGAGAAATATTGAGATGAATCCCAATAAGAGATTTATCCAAGCAATTTTGGTTTTCGACATAACCTTATTTAATTCCTTAGCTATTTACATAGATGCACTACAATAGATTTTAATTATTTGGTTTTTTTTTTTTGACCAAGATTAAATTTCAAACCAGAAAGCCATATTTTTTATTCTCTTTATCAAATATTCCTGAAATATGTTTGGTAGGGTTGACTTCGATTGTCACAAGAACTTCTTAAACTCTTTTCTGCAATCCTGTTTTTTTGGTTTTTTTCATTTGTGGAAACTGGTATTCATAGCATGGCCAAAAGTTTATTAATGACCTGCACAATGTGTACTTTACCAACTGTTGATGACGATGATAGACTTGAAGTTGGAATGAAATGTGTAGACAAACCCCAGCATTGGACATCGACAGATGGACTGCAATAGATGGACACACAGATCGATAGATAGATAGATGTGAAGATAGTTTGCACAGACAATTGCATGGGAACACACCAATACTTGGTTATCAAAAAAAAAATGCTAGAAAATGAAAAAGAGAAAATGGAAAATTGGAAAAACTTCATTGCAGTCCATTCACATTCAGCAAACAATGGACAAACCATAGTTTTTCAATTTTACCAATTCAAACTTAAACGATTTATATGTCAGGTTGTTGCAAGCTTCGGTGTTTAAGTTGCCAAGAGTTTGTGCAAAAGGGGAGGTTAAAGTTCTAAACTTTATAAGTTGAATGTTATACATGGAAGGATGATACAGTCAATAGCTGTAGAATCTTAATGTAGTTGTAAACTGAATAAATCGCATACCAAAACACACTTCATTAGAAAGAAACTTTTTCGGAGCTGCTTGAATAAAAGGACAAAATTTAGGAATATTAAGAAATTGTCAAAAAAAAAACTAAAAAATTTAGTTGGTAAGTTTTAAGTGGCGATCGGCAATCAGACTCACATAGATTCATTCATTGTAATGTCACAGGAACAGGAGAAGAGACTCCTTCTAGTTCCTACCATTGAACCATCAAGATCGCTTAAAAAAGCCCAACTACTTGCTAATGTTCACATGCGCCAAATCAGACAAGTTCTCAAAAAAATGAGAACCTGTAATGGAACTCCTTCTAAAAGCTGGTCCGAGACATACGCACACAGCAGATGCTCTAAAGTCTCTTTTTCCTCGACTTCCTCATTAAATACTTAAAAATTTCCCATGAACATTCCATTAAAGAACAGCGTATACTTCCCTCATATCAATGAGTGCAGTCCAATTAAAGTTTCAGCTTATTGATAAGGGGCCTCCTGTTCGCATAGCGAACACAACTTGGTAGAGAAATTTCAACATGACAGGATAATACTTTAGTTGGCTGTGACACAACATTTGTTCCACTAGCCGAACGTAGAACAGCGTTCCAAGCGCCTCGATTTTCTGCGCTCATTCCAAAATCTCTGACACCAAATTTCGAGGTGTCTCTCACCACAAGATCTTTCCATCGGGCTTTTGGTCTTCACGGTTTGCGTTTTTGCCTTCAAAAGACTTCTTTACTGGAGCTTCTTCATCCATTCTGACAACATGACCTAGCCAACGCAGCCGTTGTATTTTGATGCGTGAAAATATGCTTCCGGACATCATACAGCTCGTGGTTCATACGACGCCTATAGTCTCCATTAACTCAAACTGGTCCATAAATTTTACGAAGAATCTTTCTTTCAAATACTCCAAACACTGCCTCATCTGCTTTAAAAAGTACCCATGCCTCAGAACCGTATAACAACAAAAGGAAGTATCAGTGTCTTGATTAGTGTAATCTTCGTCTGTTGAGAGGTGGCCTTGTTTCTAAACCTAAGCCCAAGTCGCATCTCTTTGCCAATATTATTCTTCGCTTTATCTCAAAATTGGTGTCAGTCGTTTCGGTTACAGCGGTGCGGTGGTAGATAAATTTGCAGACTATCTCAAAGATGTTTTTCCGAACTTTCTCCATTTTCTTAATCTGCTCGGTTGAACAAGGCGTTTTGGGAGTTGAAACTATCCATTTCGAAAGGCTGCAGTTACTACTTCCGGTGAACGACCTATGATATTGATGTCGTCGGCATAGGTGAGTAGCATGTGTTCTCTTGTGATTAGTGTGCTATATCTATTCACATCTGCTTCTTGTATAATCTTCTCCAGCAGGATATCATTCTGCAGAGTCTTATTAATTTTTCAGTGATACCAAACTCAGACATGGCTTTCCAGTCCATCAAACTTCTTGTAAGGCGGTAATATGTGCCTTGTACTTCTCTAATACATCCGCCAGTGCGAATACAGCACCTCTATAGAGCGTGCGGACATTCCAGGTGCAGATACGCAAATCATGTTCCTTTTTTTCGTTTGCGTGGCTCGTCAACGTTGGGGTGGGGGTCCGTTTTTACTATTCCTTTGTTTCTCATAGTTTCCCGGGGGGCGGGTTACTGGCCCAGCGCCCTAATTGCATCTGTGCCATCCACAAAGGATTGCACAGGTATCCCTCGTTGAGGCCAGCCGCTTGCTTCAAGATCCGATGCTCGCCTCCTGCCGGCCCTAACCTGGGAACAGACGCTGATATGGGCCATTGGTTATTTGAAAGCGCCAATAACTCACCTTCTCATCTCGAGTATAATTGGCACTCAGTATTTTATTAATACCGGAGGGCTTAATTCACATCATTTTGCGTGAAATGTTGCACTGTGAATGTTTCTATGACCCTGTCAAATATGGTCCTAATTGGTACAAAATCTGATATACCTGCCATATAAACCTCTCACCCGATTTTACTAAAGGGTGATTTTTTTGAGGTTAGGATTTTCATGCATTAGTATTTGACAGATCACGTGGGATTTCAGACATGGTGTCAAAGAGAAAGATGCTCAGTATGCTTTGACATTTCATCATGAATAGACTTACTAAAGAGCAACGCTTGCAAATCATTGAATTTTATTACCAAAATCAGTGTTCGGTTCGAAATGTGTTCATTCACCGTAACGTTGCGTCCAACAGCATCTTTGAAAAAATACGGTCCAATGATTCCACCAGCGTACAAACCACACCAAACAGTGCATTTTTCGGGATGCATGGGCAGTTCTTGAACGGCTTCTGGTTGCTCTTCACTCCAAATGCGGCAATTTTGCTTATTTACGTAGCCATTCAACCAGAAATGAGCCTCATCGCTGAACAAAATTTGTCAAAATTTGAACACATTTCGAACCGAACACTGATTTTGGTAATAAAATTCAATGATTTGCAAGCGTTGCTCTTTAGTAAGTCTATTCATGATGAAATGTCAAAGCATACTGAGCATCTTTCTCTTTGACACCATGTCTGAAATCCCACGTGATCTGTCAAATACTAATGCATGAAAATCCTAACCTCAAAAAAATCACCCTTTACTTGTGTTCTAGAGGGCGAAATTCTTTTCGATTTGGCTGAAAGTTGTCACCGTCACACTCATCTGAATGATATAGCTCCCATATAAACCGATCATCCGATTTTACTTCTTGAGCCTTAAGATGACGCAGTTCTTATCTGATTTGGCTGAAATTTTGCACAGTGATTTCCTCTTGTACCTCTAACATACGTACCAAACCGATCTCTTGATTGTATTTCTTGAGTCTCTATAGGGCGGAATTCTTATCCGATTTGCCTGAAATTTAGCATAGTGGCCTTTTCTGTGACTTGTTTTGAATATACATGCCAATTATGGTCTAATTATGTACCTGGCATGGTATAAGTCCCATATAAGCTAAACGGATCTTGTCTTCTTGAGCTTCTAGAGGTCGTGATTCTTATCCGATTTGCCTTATATTGTGTACAGAACCTTTTTTCATGACTTTAAATATGCGTGCGAAATATGGTCTTAATCGGTACCTAAACTGATATAGGTCCCATACAAACCGATCCCCCGATTTTACTTTTTAATCCTCTAGTGGGCATAATTCTTAACCGATTTTTCTGAATTTTGCACAGTCACTTTTTCTATGACCTCTAAAATACGTGCTAAGTATGGCCAAAATCGGTGCATAACTTGATATAGCTCCCATATAAATCGAACACCCGATTGTACTTTTTGAGCCCCTATATGACGCAATTCTTATCCGATTTGGTTGAAATTTTCCACAATATTATTTATTATGGCCCCGAACTTCCAACCAAGTCCGAAACGGTTCATAACCTGTTATATCTCCAATAGCATAGCACTTCTTATCAATTTTCCTTTATTTGCCTGTATAGAGATACTGGGCAAAGAACTTGACAAATGCTATCTATGGTGGAGGGTATAAAAGATTCGTCTTGTTAAAACTATGAAAGCTTTTACTTGCTTATAAATTTTCCTCGGTTGTATTGATGTACAAAAACTCCAGGTCCCCCATGAATGACGTTGGCTTTGCATTATTGAAAGCACCCTCTATGCCCAAAAATGCTACCATTGTATATTTCTTGACAGCCAGAGAGCTGTTTCAGCGAACTTACCCTTACTATAGACATGCTGTTTCTTCAGTGGATTTGTCCTTATTTAACGAGACAGAAGATCGCCAGGGAACTTTGCCCAAAGTATGTTTCTATCAACCTCTCTAGAGTGTTCAACATAAGAATGACAGACTAAACGGATGGTTCTTCTACGGATTTGTCCATGTATTCAATTTCTAGGTCGGAATATAATACCGAACATATTGCTCCATGAAGCAACGAGTAAAATCAGTTCCGAAAAAATTTTATAAATTTGTTAATTTGAAGCGAAGATGTTGCACTCTTTCTAACATCCTTAAACATGGTTCACTAATCGCCGAAGGGAATAGAGAAATATGTAACATGAATGCAAACTTTTTTCCCTCGACATATTCTGATAAAATGTATGATATCAACTCTGAATATCCGTAAGAAATTCTTCAATCCTTCAAGCTTATAATAAAACCAGTGATACATTATCAGGACTTAACTATTAAAAACAGTGATAGTTTTTATAGCCCAAAGGATTTTCGACTCGGTCACAATTTCCGCAACATTTTTCTCTGGTGCCACGGTGTTCGTTGGAAAGTTTACCTTGAAATGTATATCAACGTTCTCTTACTTCTGAATATATCTACCACAATAGGTTTCGAGGATGGGATGTTTCTTCCTCACATGTATCTTCCACGGAGCTGCAGAATTCCAGCCAAGATTTTTTCTGAACCTTTTTTTAGATCGTCCTTGTATTTTTTTTTTTTTTTTGCACACCCTTATAGACTTTCCAATCGTGTGGTTGCCTTGTGGCTTTCGCACTGTTAAAGAGCCTTCTGCAACCCTTCCTTGGACCATCCAGCTGTTTGCTACCCCTTGGTTTGGCTCTTGAACATGCTGACACAAGCTATTCATTCAGAGCCTCTGTGATTCGCTTGACCATTATGTCTATGTTCGCAGTTTTCTCTTCCCTTTCTCTCCCTTTCAGAGAGAGAGAGAGAGATATGTACCACTATCCCGGTACATTATGTGTATCGAATTTACCCCAATCCGCCTTTCTTCCTTTTAGCAGAGGGATCACATCTCCAGAAAAAAAAAATCTAGTAGTTCAGTTCGGATTCCAGTTTCCTTTAAACTTTTCCATCAGGCCCTTGTGCTGACTTTTATCGTTTTGAAGACATTTGACTTGAACCTATAGAAGTATTTGAGATTCTTCAAGATTATTGTGATATTCCTTAGAATGCAAGTTTGCACACCGCCGTTCCATTAACGAACTGCGGGGATACTAAATACTTTGATATCATTGAGTGCTGCTCGACAAAAGTTCAATCTCAATGATAAGGAACCTCTTATTTATTTCCAAGTCTGAACGGATTGCTGAAGAGCGATTCCAATTAGCAAAGGAGTTTACACGGCTGATTTCCTAAGGTAATAACCTCTCACAAATTTCGCTAGTGATGTTTTCGCCGGCATATGTATCCAGGCAATCAGCGTCAAAGGCGGACATTCCTAAATCTGAGCTACGGTTTCGCCATGTTCCTTAGAATATCTGAGAACATCAAATTCACTTTAGATATGGCTTTGGATTTCAAGAGAACTTTTTAAATAGGTCAGCATGTTGCATTTGTTCTCTTTTCTTACTTCTACCCCGCCTGCCCATAGAATTATTCAAGAACTTGAACTGAGTAAATGCGAAAACATTTTAGATGGTAGAGAACTCCATGAGGTCTTCAAACTGCAAAATGGTATAAATAATAAATGGTTGCAATCACACAGGGAATTTGAAATCGATATGTTTGGGAAAAACTAACGAATCCTTTGTTCACATCTTTGGATTCAAATGTTGTAAAACTCCTGTTGATAACTGCTGCTGTTCTTGCATTTCTGCAGTTTTCTTTCAATGACGTCTCATGCCTGGACTAGAAGAAACTCCTTCGCTTGCTTGCTGTTATCATTTTTCATACTTAAATCGAAAGAAACAAATTGTTAAAAAAAAGGAAAATGTTAAAACTGTACCGTTGCACTTTTTTGAGAATGTATTAAAGAAGAATTGGAAAAATTTCCAACTTCATGAGGCAACACAAGCGTGGCGAGAGCAACAACCAATTTACAAATAAACTTAGCAAAGAGCTCTCCCAAGATATGCCATTAAACAAAGTTCTTGAGGGACTGTGTGGTGGACAATAGATGTGCTGCATATCTTTTCTCTGTTCTGCAAATTTCTTTAATTTTTCTTTGGCAGCCGTCTAGCCAGCCAGACGCATCTATTTTCAGCATTTGCCTTGAGGCGGCGAACATGTCAATATGGGAATAGTCGTATTCGATATATCGACTAACAATTCCTTCAACTTCAAGAAACTTTGTTGGATGAGAGTTTGCCAAGGACAAAATTTTTGAAGAAAAAAAAATCCAATATTTGTTAAAAGTCCCAAAAGGCATCGACAACAATTGAAGTAATATACTGGAAACTAGCATGCTTCGATGGTTTTACAAATAATGAAAAAAGAGTGAAAAAATTTGAACCACAGGTATTGGTCGGTAAGTTTTAAAAGCTTATTTTACAAAGTATGTGAAATTTGTAGTAGTAGTAGTAGGCGCGGAAGCAAACTAAATGCGAATGTGAGCTAGGCTCGAATGGCAACTATATAAGGTTGCATTTTAGATATCCGACCCATACAGATACAGAAGAAGAAAAAGATTGGATAGAGGATAGAAGCAGGTTATACAAAATACAAATTTTGCCCATTAACATTCCACTAAGGAACTGGGGCAAACTTCTCATCAACATCAATGTGTCCAGTCCGATTCAAGTTTTTTAAGCTCAATGATAAGGGTCCTCCTTGTTATAGCCGAGTCCGAACGGCGTGCCGCAGTGCGACACCTCTTTGGAGAGAAGTTTTACATGGCATAGTACCTCACAAAAGTTGCCAGCATTAGGAGGGGAAAACCACCGCAGACAATTTTTTCTGATGGTCTCGCCTGGGTTCGCGCTCAGGCGTTCAGCGTTATAGGCTGACATGCTAACCTCTGCGCTGCGGTGGCTTCCAGGTTATACCTTTGCTATATAGTCAAAGCGATGATAGGAAACCTAGAAGGTATAGAAGAGGATTCCGATTGGATACCTGAGGCGACACATGCGGTTGAGTCCGAGGCACTACTGCCATCGGCATAAGTTGGGATTGACGCAACTTTGGCGTTGCCATCTAGGAGCCCATGCTACACAAAAGGATCAAAGCTAGAAGACTGTGTGGGCCTGTAGTCTATATTTAAAAAAGCAGGGACTGAGATCCATTTTTGACTGCGGTCCTGCCGCCCGAGAACCGGGCGATCAGGGAATGCGTGAGATGATATGGTGTTAATGCGAGGACCTCGAGTGTGAACTTGTTTAAGGACACTAAACTGGCCATCAGAACAATAACAACCAGGACGAACATCAGGGCAATAACATCCAGTATGGTAAGGTCACGAACAGTCTTGGAGTTAAAGATGAAGATTCACGCCTTCTCTGAGGATGGCACGATCCGCATCGTTTGATTGCCGGGCCATAGTGGAGTAAGGGAGAATGAAAGAGCAGACGATTTGGCAGCGAAGGCCAGAGTACTGCCGTCAATAAAGTTGGTTAATCCGAAGCCTTTCGGGCCGACGCAGTCCAACTTAATGGCGTGGGTGACGAAAACGCATGTTACGCTGTGGAACATCGTAATGATCGGTAGGACGATGAAAATCTAATGGCGAGATCAAGATCGTGAGAAGGCGAGGCTATTACTGGAAGGTAGTAAGAAGGAGATCAGGATAGCTTTCAGTATCATAACGGGACACATAGGACTAGGAGATTACTTGACTTAGTTTCTCTTTTTTGAGGTTACATTTTAGTATTAAGTGTTGAATACTAGTGGTAAATTTTGCTGTTATTGTAACAGTTTTTCTGTTATTACAGCAGTACTACTGCAATTTCAGAGGAGCAAAGAGTAAGAATTGCGCCCTTGAGGGGCTCAAAAAGTGTAATAGAGAGATCAGTTTATATGGGAGCTGTATCAGGCTATAGAGCGATTCGGACCATATTTGACACGTATGTTGAAAGTCATGGGAGAAAATTTCAGCCAAATAGGATAATAATTACGCCCTCTGGATTCAAGATCCCAGATCGGTTTCTGTGACAGCTATATCAGGTTATGGATGGATTTGAACCATATTTGGCACATTTGTTGGAAGTCATAAGAAAACACGTCATGCGAAACTTTAGCCAAATCGGATTAGAATTGCGCCCTCTAGTGGCTCAAGAAGTCAAGATTCAAGATGGGTTTATATAGCGGCTATATCAGATTATGGACCGATTCAAACCATACTTAGCACAGTTGTTGGAAGTGATAACAAAACACGTCATGAAAAATTTCAGCCAAATCGGATAAGAATTGTGCCCTCTAGTGGCTCAAGAACTCAAGATCCAAGATCGGTTTATGTGGCAGCTATACCAAAACATGGACCGATATAGCCCATTTACAATCCCAACAGACCTACACTAATAAGAAGAAGAATTCAAGGGGCTAGCTTTACTCCTTCGAAAGTTAGCGTGCTTTCGACAGACAGACGAACGGACCTGGCTAGATCGTCGATCAAGAATATATATACGTTATGGGGTCTTAGAAGAATATTCGAAGGAGTTACAAACAGATTGACGAAATTAGTATATAGGGTATAAAAATGCTAGGTAGCTCAGCCACATCTCCATCCACATGGATGGATTAGGTAGCTTCTTTACAGTAATAATCCATAACTTAAACTCATCTCTTCCAACAACATTCCTAAGATTATTCTAAAAAATGCCTAAAGTAGTCAAAACAGGTACAAGGCAACCATAAACAGTGGCATATACATTTTTTTCAGTAGACTTGTGTATTAAAAACAGCAAATTTTGTTAGTTGAAATAGCAGTAAGAAATGTTTGCTAATACAGCAGCCCTATGTTAGCTGAAACAGCAGTAAGATCTGCTTTCCCATTTTCAGCAGATAAAAAGCTGCTGTTTTAGCAAACATTTTTGCTGTTTTGAATAACAAATTTAGTTGAGTGTGGCCTGGATCATATTTGGTTCAAGTCCCGTGGACTCTCATACAAGTCAGGGTTTCAGCGAAATCGGGCAACAAATAAGATTTTTATGGGATTAAGGCCCTAAATTGGAAGTTCCGTCTATATGGCAGCTTTATCTTATAATGGTTGATGTGGACCATATGTTGGTCGGATGACGGGAGACTTAATATAACTCACTGTGTCAATATCCAGCGAGAGCTGGTAATAAATGAAGCTATTACGGGCATAAGATCCCTAATCGGCAGTTCGGTCCATATGGCAGCTATATCTAAATATTGTCCGATCTAGACCATATTTAAGAGTGATAACAAACAACTGTCTGTTTCAAGTTTCAGCCAAATTGGTCTGTAAATGCAACTTTTATGGGTTCAACCCCTTAAACGGCAGATCGCTCTGTTTGACAGATATATACGAATATAGATATTGAGAGGCTTTAGTTAACTCGCACAATAATTGCTGCCTTTATGGGTTTAAGACAATAAATCAGCAGATCGGTCTTTATGACAGCTATACCTCAATATGGTCCGATCTGAAACATATTTGAGTCGGATGTTGTAAGGCTTAAAGCAACGCACTGTCAAAAATTTCAGCAAAATTGGACAAAATGCGGCTTTTATGTTCTTAAGACCCAAAATCGACAGATCGGTCGATATGACAACTGTATCCAAATATAGTCCGATTTGGCCCATTCAACCTTAACCTGCGTATCGAAGTAATGCGAGTCTATGCAAAATTTCAACTCAATATCTCAACTTTTAAAGACTATAGCGTGATTACAACTGACGGGCACACGGACTTGGTTTTAATTTTTCTTAGAATTTTGCGACGATCATGTATATATATATTTTTTATACCCTCCACCATAGGATGGGGGTATACTAATTTCGTCATTCTGTTCGTAACACCTCGAAATATGCGTCTAAGACCCCATAAAGTATATATATTCTTGATCGTCATGACATTTTAAGTTGATATATCCATGTCAGTACGTCTGTCCGTCTGTCGAAAGTACGTTAACTTTCGAAGGAGTAAAGCTAGGAGCTTGAAATTTTGCACAAATACTTTTTATTAGGGTAGGCCGGTTGATATTGTAAATGGGCCAAATCGGTCCATGTTTTGCTATAGCAGCCATTTAAACCGATCTTGGATCTTGACTTCTCGAGCCTCTAGCGGGCGCAATTCTTATTCGATTTGCCTAAAATTTTTCACGTGGTTTTTTGGTATCACTTCCAACAACTGTGCTTAATATGGTTAAAATCGGATCATAACCTAATATAAGTGTTATTTATATCGATCTTGGGTCTTGACTCCTTGAGCCACTAGAGAGCACAAGTCTTATCCGATTTGGCTGCACGTGGTATTTTGCTGTCACTCCCAACATGCTAAGTATGGTTCAAACCGGTTCATAACCTAATGGAGCTGCCATTTAAACCTATCTTAAATCTTGACTTCTTTAGCCGCTAGAGGGCGCAATTCTAACCCGATTTGGCTCAAATTTTGTACGAAGTGTTTTGTTATGGCTTACAATTACTTTGCTTAGTGTGGTGTAAATCGATACATAAGCTGATATAGCTGCCATGTAAACCGATCTGGCATCTTGACTTCTTGAGCCGCTAGATGGCGCAATTCTCATCCGATTTGACAGAAATTTTGTACAACGGCTTCTATGGCTTGATACAGCTTCCATTTATACCGATCTCCCTATTTTGCTTCTTAAGCCTCTACAAGGCGCAATTGTTATCCGAATGAACTGAAATATTAAAATATGACTTCTACAATGTTCAGCGTTCATTTATGGTCCGTACCGGTCTATAACTTGATATAGCTCCAATGGCATAACCGTTCTTTTTCATTATTCTTTGTTTCCGTAAAAAGAGATACCGCGCAGAGATCTCGACAAATGCTATCCATGGTGGAAGGTCTATAAGATTTGGCCCGGCCGAACTCAGCACGTTCTTACATGTTAGTGTCTATCCAATGGTGGTTGGCAGTGTGTAGTGTCTATCCAATGGTGGTAATGTAACGTTTGGAATGGAATTGTTGGTAACAGATATTAACGCAAAAGCTAAACTATCGATCAATCAATCGATATTTTTCCTGCTCTAGTCGGGGCGCAAGTGTCACCTGCCTACGGGTTTCCCTCAGCAACATTCCCTGCAAAATTTAATGAATTGCATTGCAGCCTTTCCTTATTTTATCAGTAACAGATAAACTTACAAACTCAAATTCAAATTTTCCTTTAGATTTGATAGAAAATAAATAATTAATCTGCAACATTCTTGCGTTTCCAATAAACTTTTAATTTAATGCTGCAATCTTGTTTTTGAAAATTGCTTTCTATAATTATATCAGAAAGACTTAACGTTTAAACTGCATTGTGTCAGGTGTATTAAACTCCCATCTCTGTTATATGCAACAATAGAATTGATAATGCATAACAACAACAACAATACTCACCACTATTCTCTCGCATATGGAAAAGGGCTCTCCTTATTCACCACAATTCTTAATTGTCTTTGTTGTGTCATTCGCTCATTAGTTGAGAACATATTTAACTGCGGGCGGTCGAGTTTATGTCGGTCAGTGCGAAAATAAAAAGAATGGTGCAATAAAAAATAAAGTTAATAGCATAGTATTAATAGCAATATTGCACAAATTACCATAAAATAAATAACATTTGTCTAAGAAAACAGAAGAGCAAAAAAAAGTGACCTTTCTAATGCGAAATAACAAACGTAAAAGGTACACAAAACCCTTTTATAAATTAGATGGCGAAATAATTGCAATTACTTTATCTACTAGACATTTCATGCTCTTTCAACCCTCTCTCCCCCTCTCACGTTCATCATTAACAACACCACAGTTGTGCGTATGGTTAGAAATCGGTTTGGGTCTCGCTAATAGTTTTTGAACGTGATCGGTCGTGCTTTTTTGGTGTTTATTTACTTATATACACCGAAAGTAAATAAAAATGGAAAGTGCTTATGAACAAGTGAGTGAAAGTGCAAAGATAGCAAAATAATTACAACAAAAATATGTATAGAGATATACATTATAGAAAAAAACTCATAAAAACTGCTGAGAGATATTTAAGATGAAAAGAAACTTAATTTCAACTACATATAAGAATATGGAAACAATCGTTCATTATAAGGTAAGTTGATTTTTCAATATTTTTACACCTATGTACTTTGTATTATCCCTGATACTCGATTAAACGATATACATATATCAAATTACCGTTATTAAAAATGGCATGGAGTGTATGTTAAATACTTTCAAAACCAAAAATATAAAAACACGTAATGGAAGGATTTTGTAAAAACTGCATATTTTCCGTATTTGGCACAGTTGTTGGAAGTCATAACCAGTATTGCCGTTATTGGTAGGTTCCTACCAAAATTAGTAGGTTTTTATTCTCTTGGTAGGTTGGTAGGCTGACCTCAATTTTTGGTAGGTTTTTCCTACATAAAAATTACTCAAAATTATTTCACTTCACGTCGGTTTGTGTGTTCGTTAAGAGTGCAGAATAAAATCATGGATGTCGAGGGACCAAAAACTCTTACAACGGGTGTCATTGCTTCCATTTTAAGGAAAAAGGGTGTAATTTCTGACATTGGCTGTAACTGGTACGAATGTTCCAACTTTCGTAAATTTTTTACAAGAATGGAAGCTTTTGTACGGGACTCGGTTTGTTTGTTCCATATAGACTGAAAAACGTCAGAACGGTTTTTCTCGAAATTTTCGCTTATTGTGTAGGTTGGTCTGGAAGGAAACATAGGGTACATAATATTTAGGTATCGGAAGGGGGACGGACCCTCCCCCCCATGGCAAAAACACAACCCAAAATCAAAAGTCGACCGATCGAGACAATATATGTATCTAATGAAAGGCATTGGAGAGTAGAATACGAATATGGTATTACAATTTGAGTCTAAGTACCCATAGGGCCGCCCCAACCCCAAACACCCCCCCCCCCCCCAAACAGACATATGGGACGTCCTTTTTAATATAGGGCTCAAATAAAAGGTATTCGGGAGAAGATTTCGAATCTGGCAAAGAAAATCAGATCGAAGTATTGGGGGTCACGCCACCCCTCAAAAACGCCATTAGACCTATTATACCCAATATGACAATATGATACTTGGCTGAACCGATTTTCTTAAAATGTTCATAGATTGTGTACGTTTGCCTGGAAGGCAACATAGCCTATATAAATTTAGATACCAGATGGAGGCGGACCCTCCCCCTTACCCCAAAAACGCCACCCATATCCGAAAATGGTTCGATCTATGGGCACAATAAAGGTATCAAATGAAAGGTATTGGAGACCAGAAAAGGAACATGGTATTAAATTTTGGGTCCAAGTACACAGCGGACCCCAACCCCAAAACTCCTCTAAACAGATATATTCGAAGTTCATGTCAATATGGAACCAAATGAAAAGTATTAGGCAGGAGATTACAATTATGGCATAAAACATTAAGTCCCAGTAATAGAAGAGAGCCCACCCCCAAATAATCCCGAATGGGCATATTAGCCGACCATGGCTATATGGGACTTAAATAAAAAGTATTTGGGAGTTGATTACGAATATGACATTAAAATTTGCTTTCAAGTCTAGGTGGCGCTTTTTCTCCTAAAGATACTTCGAATGGGTTATTTGACCCATTATGACAATATGGGACTCATTTGAGTGCTTTCCGATTCAAGTTTAAACTCAATGATAAGAGAGATTTTTTTATAGCCGAATCCGAACGGCGTCCCGCAGTGCGACATTTCTTTGGGGAAAATCTTTTAAATGGATATGCATGGCATTGTACTTCACAAATGTCGCCCACCACTGCTTTGTCCGATGTTCTCGCCAGGTTTCGAACGCGTTCAGCTTCGTAGGCTACAATGGCACGAATTCGATATCCGCATTCAGGACGAAGTGTTCCCACCCTAAAAATATATTAGAGAGTTAAAGAAGGCGCAGCGGATCGGGCCCGGCTAGTTTTCAATAAAGGCAAAATTTCTATGAAATTTTCTCTAAAGACAAAATTTCTATGAAATTTTCTCTAAAGACAAAATTTCTATGAAATTTTCTATAAAGACAAAATTTCTATGAAATTTTCCCTAAAGACAAAATTTCTATGAAATTTTCCCTAAAGACAAAATGTCTATGAAATTTTCTCTAAAGACAAAATGTCTATAAAATTTCAATGAAATTTTCTCTAAAGACAAAATTTCAATGAAATTTTCTCTAAAGACAAAATTTCAATGAAATTTTCTCTAAAGACAAAATTTCAATGAAATTTTCTCTAAAGACAAAATTTCAATGAAATTTTCTCTAAAGACAAAATTTCAATGAAATTTTCTCTAAAGACAAAATTTCAATGAAATTTTCTCTAAAGACAAAATTTCAATGAAATTTTCTCTAAAGACAAAATTTCAATGAAATTTTCTCTAAAGACAAAATTTCAATGAAATTTTCTCTAAAGACAAAATTTCAATGAAATTTTCTCTAAAGACAAAATTTCAATGAAATTTTCTCTAAAGACAAAATTTCAATGAAATTTTCTCTAAAGACAAAATTTCAATGAAATTTTCTCTAAAGACAAAATTTCAATGAAATTTTCTCTAAAGACAAAATTTCAATGAAATTTTCTCTAAGACAAAATTTTAATGAAATTTTCTCTAAAGACAAAATTTCAATGAAATTTTCTCTAAAGACAAAATTTCAATGAAATTTTCTCTAAAAACAAAATTGCAATGAAATTTTCTCTAAAGACAAAATTCCTATGAAATATTCTCTAAAGACAAAATTTCTATGAAATTTTCTCTAAAGACAAAATTTCTATGAAATTTTCTCTAAAGACAAAATTCCTATGAAATTTTCTCTAAAGACAAAATTCCTATGAAATTTTCTCTAAAGACAAAATTTCTATGAAATTTTCTCTAAAGATAAAATTTCTATGAAATTTTCTCTAAAGACAAAATTTCTATGAAATTGTCTCTAATAACGCCCGTCCAACCCTTTCAGTTATAGACAAATAATGTATTTAGCTCTTATTAATCCATTCAGAGTATTCTCTAGTAATGAGCTTCAATTTCTTAAAGCTCTGTTGATATCCTTCTTTTGCCTTCGACCCACCTCAATGTTGCATATATTTGTTTTCTACTCATTGTTCTCGTGGTATTTGTTCATTTACTGTCCTTATGGAATTTTTCTCTCTACATAAAGAAAGTGCCATGAAATCTGTTGCTACTGTTTTCATTTCACACATTCTTATGTAGGATCGCCCTTCTTCCTCGTTATGTACCCAGTTAGTCCAGTAGGAGATGGTATTGAATGCAGAATTATTCGCATTCTTGGGCTTGTCAATGACATTCACAATGCAAAGACATAACAGCGAGTATGGATTTCGCCATATACGACATTCTGGGCGAGTTTGGTTGTTTGTTTTTTTTTTCTTTTTTTGTATTCTTTAGGCAAAGTTTATTTAAATTTCCTATCAAAAGGCAAGGACTTGCTTATGGCAGGACAAAGAATTTTTTTGCTTATACGCTCGATGGGAATAAATTGGCATTTATTTTGCTTACTGTTGTTTTGTAGCTGACATCTTAAATCAAACCTAAATACCGCAAAATTTATGTCATCAATATTTCATGGCAACATTTGTATTGTGACTTAAATACATAAACCACCAGCATCAAAACAAATCGAGAAATTTACTCATATCCTAGAAAAAGAAATTTGTGGATGTTTTGTTTTTTGAGATGTGTCTTAAAGAGGGGTATCATAGAAATTTTGTCTTTAGAGAAATTCCCAAAAAATTTTGACTGTAGAGAAAATTTTATTAAATGTTCGCCCTAAGAAAAAATTTTAGAAAATTTTGCATATAGAGAAAATATAGAAAAATTTGCCTTCACCCAATTTCAGACAAAAATTGCGGCTTGCAAGTGTTCAAGAAGTCAAATTGGGAGATTTATATGGGAGCTATATCAGGTTATTGACCGATTTGGATCGCACTTGGCAAAGTTGTTGGAAACCATAACAGAACACAATGCAATGCCAAACTTCAGCCAAATCGGAAAATTGCGGCTTCCAGGGGCTCAAGAAGTCAAATCGGAAGATCGGTTTATGTGGAAGCTATATCCAAATCTGAACCCATATGGCCCATTTGCAATCCTGACCTACAACGATATTAGGTATCTGTGCAAACATTGGGGTCTGAGACGAATATTTCGAGATGTTACAAACGGAATGACTAGATTCAGTTTGATGGGATTCCATCCTAGTGGTGGGCATAACAATTTTCCCGTCATATAAGGTCTTGCCGAAAATCGGCAATTTTTTTATATGCAGTTCAAAAAATTATTTGCGATCTAGCTACGTCCGTCCGTCTGTCAGTTAAAAGCACATTAACTTTCGAAGGAGTAAAGCTAGGAGCTTGAAATTTTGCATAAAGACTTCTTATTAGTTCAGGTCGGTTGGGATTATAAATGGGCTATATCGGTCCATGTTTTGATATTGTTGCCATATTAACCGATCTACACTTCTTGAGTAAATAGAGCGAGCAATTCTTCTCCGATTTGGCTGAAATTTTACATGATGGGGTATGACGTCATGACTTTCAACAACTCTGCCAGGTATGGTTCAAATCGGTCCATAACCTAATATAGCTCCCATACAAACCGATCTCGGCCGCAATTTTTACCCGATTGGGCTGAATTTTTGCCAAGAAGTGTCTTGCCAAGTATGGTCTAAATTGGTTCATAACCTGATATTGCTCCCGTATAAACCGATCTCCCGATTATACTTCTTTCGCCTATAGAGGGTACAATTCGTATCCGATTTTGCTGCACAATGACTTTCACTTATGTCGCCCACACTCCAACCGAGTATAACCCCAAACGGGTTATAGACATGATTTAGACATGTCCGTCCGCCTCTCTGTTGAAATCACGCTACAATCTTTAAAAATAGTGGTATTGAGCTGAATTATTGCACAGATTCTTTTTTGTACATAAGCAGGTTAAGTTTGAAGATGGGCTATATCGGATTATATCTTGGTATAGCCCCCATATGGACCGATCCGCCGATTTAGGGTCTTAGGCCCATAAAAGCCACATTTATCAACAGATTTTGCTGAAATTTGGATCAGTGAGTTGTGTTAGACCCTTCGACATCCTTCGTCCATTTGGCTCAGATGGGTCCAGATTTGGATATAGCTGCCATATAGACCGATCCTCCGATTTAGGGTCTTAGGCTCATAAAACCCACATTTATTATCCGATTGGGTCCATAAAAGGCGCATTTATTGTCCGATGTCGCTGAAATTTGAGACAGTGAGTTTAGTTATGCTCTTCGATATTAATGTGCAACTTGGTGCAGATTTGGATATAGCTGCCATCGGTCCAGATTTGGATATAGTTGCCATGTAGACCGATATCTCGGATTATAAATGCGTCTTGGCCCCATAAAAGGCGCATTTATAATCCGATTTCGCTGAAATGTGACACATTGACTTATGTTAGGCTTTTCGACATCCGTCTCGTATATGGTCCAAATCGGAACATATATCGATATAACTGTTATGGGACATAAGGTATGAAATTTTCACCGAATTTTGATGAAAGGTGGTTTACATATATACCCGAGGTGGTGAAGTTCGGCCCGGCCGAACTTAACGCCTTTTTACTTGTTTGTTATAAAATCATAATGGCTTAGGAAATAAAAACAATTTGTATAGCCTCCACTATAGGATCGTGGTATACTAATTTCGTCATTCGGTCTGTAACTCCTTGAAATATTAAGTCGATCTAGCCATTTTCGTCCGCCTATCCGTCCGTCTGTCAGTTAAAAGTCCATTAAGTTTCGAAGGAGTAAAGCTAGGAGCTTGAAATTTTGCGCAAATACTTCTTATTAGTGTAGGTCGGTTAGGATTGCAAATGGGTCATATCGGTCCATGTTTTGTTATAGCTGCCATATAAACCGATCAGGGATCTTGACTTCTTGAGCCTCTAGAGGGGGCAATTTGGATTATAATTCGACTGAAATTTTGTACAACGTCTTCTTCTATGACCTTCAACATACGAATCAAATATGGGCTGAATTGGTCTATAGGCTGATACAGCTCCTATATAAACCAATCACCCTATTTTATTTATTGAGCCCCTAAAGGGTGCAATTCTTATTTGAATTGTCAGAAATATTACACAGTGACTTCTACTATAGTTTCAAGCATTTCAATTAAGGTTCGAATCGGACAATAACTTGATATTGCTCCAATAGCATTGCAGTTCCTTTCTTGTGTTCTTTGTTTATCCAAAAATAAGAGATATTGGGAAAAGGACTCGACAAGTATACAAATGAGTTATCGGTTTGTTTTACGCACTTATTCCGGAAGATATCCCCGAAGAGATCTTTGTCGGAAATTGTATGTCTTACACTCGCTGTCACTTCCGCATATATAATGCATAAGTGCTCCCGTAGTCCTATGTGTCCCTTAATGATACCGAAAGCCATACTGACCTTCGTCCTACTTGCCTTTAGTCTAAGCCTCGTCTTTTCTCGATCCGAATCCCTCCATATGGTTTTCTATGTCCTACCGACCATTTTACTGTAGCGTAGCTAGCTATATGCGCAGTCCGCCTTTAACGCGGATTGCGTCAACCCCGAAACGTTTCGCATTCACCAATTTTAATGATAGCTGTCCTCCATGGCCAATTCGTCTTCCCTTTCGTTGACTCTTACTCCACTGAGGGACGAGCGGTCCGGTAGCCGAGTTGGTAGCATAATCTGAGCATGCTGCCAACTCGGCTACTGGGCCTACCGGGTGGTCGTAGGTTCGATTTCCACCAAAGGCCTTGGTCTTTCGGAAAAAAGGTATCACAATGGACAAAAAATTGTCTATGTGAGTAAAAGACTGCAACTCTTACCTAGCCTAACCTTACCTACTACGCTGAGGCCGACACACAAACGCCGCGGTTTGTGCCATCCTCAGGCCGCAGCACATAACACCATATGCTGTACGAATTTTACGATAGTGTTCAAAATTAATTTGGCTAAAGTTTATTAGTATGTGTCCTTCATTCTGTATCTAAGCTTAGAGAACTTAAAACATTGTAGGCATCATTACAGTGTGGTTGGCTGTGGCTATTTTCTCATGCTGGAAAGGAATGGTGAAATGCTAGCGAGGGCTGATGAATTTTGGAGCTGGAACGTCGAAAGCAATATGTGCCGCTAGGAGCAGTGCCTTACACTTGACCTCAAGTGTGGTCTCTGCCAACCGTTCCGAAAACTCTTCCATTTCATTCATGCTTCCTATCTTTATCTTGACCATACCGGGATGGTATGACCTCCTATCTTCTATTCACTCTAAACTGTAGGTCTATGTGCTGGATACATAGAATAGTTTGCAATGTCCTAGTAGGCGTGAAGCTCAACACTCGAAAGACTCGAAAAGTCTAGCTTGCGTGAACCACTGTACAAAAAAGTAGAAAATAGTAAGGCGATGAAACCGGTATCGAACGACAGCTAGGGAAGTCTAGTTTCTTATACATATGCCCGCCCACATTTTCCAAATAATCGTCTAACTATCGATTTTTTAACAAAACTTGACAAAAAACTAAAAAAGTAAATTTTGGGTGACCCATGTGCGAAAACGGAAAATTGTAAGGTGATGAGATCGGTCCGAGATCATTCCCAAGTAATTTAGCTTGTGGGATATCAAAATCATTCGGTTAAGGAAACGTGGCGTTTCATACTGACCCACATTCATATTCCTCTGGCAGCATATATACCAGTGATAGTCAAACATACTCACACTTTTGCATACTACTGAGTATATGTACACAAGAAAATAATCCATGGGCTTGCAAATTTGTACAATTGTGTGGTCGTTACTGGAGGCCACCGTAGCGCAGAGATTAGCATGTCTCCTTATGACGCTGAATGCATGGGTTCGAATCCTGGCGAGAACATCAAAAATAATTTTCAGCGGAGGTCATCCCCTCCAAATGCTGGCGACATTTTTGAGGTACTTTGCCATGTAAAAACTCCCCAAGAGGTGCCACCACGCACGCCGTTCAAACTCGGCTATAAAAAGGAGATCCCTCATTATTGAGCTTAAAACTTTAATCAGACAGCACACAGTGATATGTGAGAAGTTTGCCCCTGTTCCTTAGTAGAATGTTCATGGGCAAAATTTGTATTTGTTTTGTGCTCGTCACTGGTATAGACACATTTTCACACACAACATTTTTTCCTTTTTGTTTTGACTGCGCAAAGAGATTCTGATTGCTCTATGGACAGCTCGGCCAAGTGCGGATGGTAAACTATATTTCCCATTACGCTGGAGAGCAGGTCAACTTAAAAACCTCTGTTACAAATTCTGAGGTGTTTTTACTCCCCATCCAGTTGTTGTGGGTATGTAAAACACTATAAGCCATTTCACAAATTTTGCAGATGATGGTCCAGAAATCACGATTCGAGAAGCGAGAGAAATGCTTTAACAACGTCACACATTTGCCTAACATTTTTAAAGGTCCAGAAAACACGATTCGAGAAACGAGTGAAATGCTTTAACAACATCACACATTTGCCTAACTTTTAAAACTTAATTGTTAAAAAATTACACCTATAAAAGCCACAATTTTTAGATGTCGCATTTATACACCTCCCAACTACTTCATCACTACGTTCTTGGGTTGTAATTTTTAAGGTTTTCTCTCATTGCACAGGTTCAACTAAATACTTGACATATCGACGAGACATTAAGTCGAGACAATGCTATGTCATCGAAGATGCTAAGCAACAACAGCTTCACGATGTCATTTCTCAGTTTGTCTGTTTGACTGCCCATCAATTGGTAATCTTTCTTGCATCATTTATGCAAGTGGGCAATACATTTATTTAGTATGGGGCACTACTTGAAAACCCGTATTTTTTGGGAAAATTTCTATCGTCCATTTTTTCTCAAAAGAATTGACGAGCAAACTACTGAAGCTAGGAAATGTGATTTCTGTGACTTTTTATAAACCGATATTGTGAAAATTATTTTTAATGTTATATTTATAACGGAAAGCACCATATTTGTCTAATATTGACAAAACTTCAAGGCCTCATGCTTATGTTACCCTAAAGTTTCTACAAATCACATATGTATTTTATAAGTGGTTTTTACCCTACAACAAAGGATACTAACTTTGTCATGCCAATTGCAACTCATCGAAATATTGGCCAGAGAGTCATCAGAGCATCTATATTCTTGATCGTCTTGACATTCTATGTCGAGACTCTCTGACGTAAGGACTCTAACTTTCGTGAAAATGAAGTTTGGCGCTTGAAATTTTGCACATATTCTTCTTATTATTGTAGGCCAGTTGAGATTGTAAATGGATCAACCCAGCGGATGCTTGGATATAGCCGGTCTTTAGAATTGACTACTTGAGTCTTTAGAGGGCACAATTATTATTCGAATTGGCTGAAATTTTGCAGGAATATATTGTAACGGCTTCCAATATCCATGCGTTTGAAGCAGAGATTTTTAACTTGGAATTTTGTAATCATTTCCAACAGCCATGACAATACTGGTCCATATCGGTCCAAAACTTAAAATAGCTCCCATATAAAATATTTGAATCAGTAATTCAAAGAACTTTGGAAGGGCAACGTAGCGCAGAGGTTAGCTTGTCCGCCAATGACGCTGAACGCTTGGATGCGAATCCTGACGTGAACCTGAGAAAAATGTTTCGGCTGTGGTTATCCTCTCCTAATGCTGGTGACATTTGTGAGGTACTATGCCATGTAAGAACTTCTACCAAAGAGGTGTCGGCACGACGTTCGTACTTGGCCATAAAAAGCAGGCCCCTTTTCATTGGGCTTAAACTTGAATCCGACATCACTCAAGCATATGTGAGAAGTTTGCCTCTCTTCCTTAATGGCATTTTCATGGGTAAGTCTGCAATTCAAAGAACTTGTCAAATGCTATCTTTGAGGCAGGGTATGTTAGATTCGAACTGGCCTAACCAAATACTCTTCTACTTGTTAATTTTATGTTTCTACATCTGGCTAAGATTTCCCCTTAACAAATGAATTCATACAATACGCGCAATTTTAAGCCACTCTCTGCCCTCAATGGTTGTCAACCATCATTTATCCATCAATTGAATTTTGACAGAATTTGATTTTGACTAACATGTTCATTTGACACTTTTGACCATATTTGTACAAATCACATATGCAACGGAATATTAAATAGAGAATGAGCTGAAACGTTAGTAGACGACATGGGAAAAAAGGCAAAGACAACGGGGAACATGCGGAGGCTTCTAATGAAAACGCAATTTCCATGGGATAGAAAGGAACACGCGGAGAAGTAAGAAACCGAAATCAATGAGCTTGATCCAGGGCTTACCATTACATACTTTGCACTAAAAAAAAGGCTGGAAGCGCTTCCAACCAGAAGAAGGCTACTACCTAGTGCCCCATCTTGCCGCTATTTTCCTTGTGTGACCAGGACATGCATATACTCTAAAAGAATGCCAGAAGGCAATGGTGGTTTTTATACCCAAGCCTAACAAGGAAAGTTATGCAACCCCAAAAGCCTACAGACCTATAAGTCTTACATCCTTTCTATTCAAAACCATTGAATGTTATGTGAATGGTAAGCTTTAAGTGGGAGTCTGCCATCCGACTCACTTAGACGTTTTCCTCCCTTATGATACCACAGGAACAGAAGAAGGAAGATGCCTTCTAGTTCCTACCGTTGAACCATCCAGATCGCTTTAAAAAGCCCAACAACTTGCGAATGTTAACATCCGCTTAATCAGACGGATTCTCAAAGAAATGAGAACCTAAAGTGGAACTCCTTCTGACTGCTAGTGCGGGACACACACAAAGAAGTAGTTCTGTAGTCTCTTCTTCTTCGATGTCCTCACAGCTTCTGCAAAAGTCGTTGCTGGCAACCTTCAGTCTGTCAGCATGTTTACCGATTGGACAGTGATCTTTCATGACGGACAAAATGACTGAGACGTCTGTTCTAGCCAATGACAGTAAAACGGTAGACGTCTTCAAGTCTAGATTAGGTCACAGAGTTTTGAAATGCTCACAGCTCCCTTTTTGTGACCCTCTATCATTCATTGTCCTTCGGGCCTGATCCTGAAAACTTAGCCTACATGTCGCTAGAGGCATACCCACAGATTCCAGTTCCCCTGGATTATGTAAGCTAGTTCTCAGTCGCGCAAGCGCGTCCACTTTACAATTCCCTGGGATATCTCTGTGACTCGGCACCCAGAACAGGTGAAATTTGAACTTTTCAGCCATCTCGTTAAGAAATCTGCGACATTCGAGGGCAGTTTTTGTGTTCTCCAGGGATTTAATGGCTGCCTGGCTGTCTGAGAAGATATTTATGTCAATCATTGTTACGACATTATGTTTTAGCCATTCAACTCCTTCCTTAATTGCAAGGATCTCCGCTTGATACACACCGCAGTGGTCCGGCAACCTTTTCGATATGGCCAGTTGTAGATATTTAGAGTCACCCCAAAGCCCACCTGGTCTTCTAGTTTGGAAGTATATGTAAATTCTATTGCCAGGTAACTCGAAGTTCCAATCGGTTCTATCAGGAATAGTGGTACAGTACTTTTTATCAAAAGGCGGTTCAGGTAGGGTGTAATCCACACTGCCTGGAACATCGGATATTGTTTCAAGGATAACAAAGTGTCCGTAGCCGCCACACGACCAATGAGAAGCTCCCTTAGTCTTACGACATTGGTCGCAGCAATTTGTCCAGATGCATAAGATGTAGCATTTAATTCAGTGCATCAGATGGTGTCGTCGTCAGTGTGGCTGTGATACACAAACAAGCCATACTTTGGATGATGGTGAGTAATGTAAAGTAAAATTGTGCCGGCCGTGCCGAATCTTATCTACCCTCTTCCATAGATCGCATTTATTTATTTATTTTTTTCATGATTTATCTTACTAGGTATATTGGCAATAAATATTGGGTTGCCCAAAAAGTAATTGCGGATTTTTTAAAAGAAAGTAAATGCATTTTTAATGAAACTTAAAATGAACTTTAATCAAATATACTTTTTTTGCACTTTTTTTCTAAAGCAAGCTAAAAGTAACAGCTAATAACTGACAGAAGAAAGAATGCAATTACAGAGTCACAAGCTGTGAAAAAATTTGTCAACGCCGACTATATGAAAAATCCGCAATTACTTTTTGGGCAACCCAATAGATATGAATTGCTTTCCGTAGTTGCTCAAAAAGTCAAATCTAGAAATTGGTTATATGGGAGCTATTTCAGGTTCTGGACCGATTCTGACTATACTTGGCACGAATGTTGGCCATCGTGAAGTCAATGTTCAAAATTCCAAACAAATCAAGTAAGAATTACGCATTCTAGGGACTCAACAAGTACAACCGCGAGATCGGTTTATAAGGGAGCTATATTTGGAAGTCAAATCGAGAAATTGGTTACATGGAAGCTATTTTAGGTTATGGACCGATTCTGACTATACTTGGCAAGAATATTGGAGGTCATAGTTCAAGTCAATCAGGTAAGAATTGCGAGATCGGTTTGTATGGAAGCTGGATCAAGTTATAGGTCCACTCCGACCATACTTGATGAGAATGTTGGAGGTCAAAGTAGAAGTCATTGTGAGAAATTTCAGCCAATTCGGATAAGAACTGCCCAATCTAAGGTTTCAAGAAGTACATTCGGGGGGTAGGTTTATATGGGGCCTATATAAGATAATTAACCGATTCAGATCATACTTAGCACGAATGTTGGAGGCCATAGTGGAAGTCAATGTGCATATACTGCATATGGTTCCAGATCAATATTTCTAAGTGTTACAAACGGTATGACTAAAATGTCATACCGGGATTGGGATTATAAATGGGACAAATCGGTCCATGTTTTGATAAAGCTGCCAAATAAACCTATCTTGGGTCTTGACTACTTGAGTTCCTAGAGGCCGCAATTCTAATACGATTTGGCTGAAGTTTTGCACTTGGTATTTTGGTCTCATTTTCACCAATTGTGCTAAGTATGGTTCAAATCGGTTCAAACCCCGATATAGCTGCCATATAAACCGGTCTGCCGATTTGCCTGAAATTTTGAATGAGTTATTTTACTATGACTTCTAACAGCCATGGCAAGTGCGGTTCATATAAGATTCGGTCTGGCCGAACTTAGCACGCTTTTATTTGTTTTTTTTTATACCCTACACCATAGCATGAGGGTGTACTAATTTCGTCATTCTATTTGTAACACCTCGAAATATGCGCCTGAGACCCCATAAAGTATATATATTCTTGATTGTGATGTCATTTTAAGTTGATATAGCCATTTCCGTCCGTCTGTCCGTCCGTCCATCTGTCTGTCGAAAGCATGCTAACTTTCGAAGGAGTAAAGCTAGCCGCTTGAAATTTTGCACAAATACTTTTTCTTAGTGTAGGTCGGTTGTGATTGAAAATGGGCCAAATCGGTCCATGTTTTTTTGATAGGTGCCATATACACCGATCTTGGGTGTTGACTTCTTGAGCTTCTAGAGGGCGGAATTCTTATCCCATTTGGCTGAAGTTTTGCACATGGTATTTTGGGATTACTTCCACCAATTGCTCTAAATATAGTTCAAATCAATTCATAACTTGATATAGCTGACATATAAACCGGTCTCCCGATTAGACTTTAACTTCTAGTATGGTCTAAATAGGTTCATAACCTCATAGCTGCCATATAAACCGATCTCCCAATTTGACTCTCTGAGTCACTGAAGGGGCGCAATTTTTACTCGATTGGCCTGAAATTTTGTAGTTGGTATTTTTTTTATGATTTCTAACAGCCATGGTTCATATCGGTCAATAACTTGATATAGCTCATGTATATTTGAAAAAGTTATTCAAATAACTTGACAAATTCGTTCCATGGTGGAGGGTTTATAAAATTCGGCCAGGCCAATGTTAGAACGTTTTCACAGTCTAAACTTCTTGGATTTCAATAAAGAACATAAAGCTTATAATTTTCATTGGTATCATTGAGGTATATTTATTTCGTTCCATTTTCGTTACAAGCGAGCACGTCTAAGACGTCTGTGGCTACGACGACCTCCGCGACGTCCACCACGTCGTCTGCTTCGGATGCGTCTTTGGCGACGGCGCATACGACGGCGTCTGCGCATGCGCTTACGTTTCTTGGCCATGCGCCTACGTCTCCGGGCTTTGCGTTGCTTACGTGATTTGCGCGATTTGCGTGATTTGCGCTTCTTCATGCCTTTTCTGCGGCCACCGCGTCTGGAAACACGTCTCTTGCCTTTTTTGGAACCACGTCTCCTTCTTAGTCGTCGCTTTTGTTTTCTAAGGCGACGACGTCTCCTCTTGACTTTGCTAACACGCTTCTTGCGCTTGCCACCGCCTCGTTTCTTTTGACGGCGAAGATGACGGCGCCTGCGTCTACGTCTGCGCATTTGACGTCTGCGTCTGCGACGCTTCAGTTTTCTGCGACGTCTAGATGAAGGGCGACTAGCACGAACCGAACCATGGGATGCTTCTTTCACATCGTTGTTATCGCCCACAAGATCCAAGGATCTCTCTTCTTCGACTTCGCCATCGTCTTCTTCGTCAAGCTCCAGGTCATGCTGGTCCTCGGGATCTTCCTTGGCATTCAGATGGATTTCCTTGAGGACGACTGTATTATCATCGCCTTCATCACCTTCACTACCTCGGGCAGTGGTTGGAGGTGGTGGTGGTGGAGGTGGTGGTGGCGGTGGAGGTGGTGGCGGTGGTGGTGGCGGCGGTGGTGGTGGCGGTGGTGGAGGTGGTGGTGGTGGCGGTGGTGGTGGCGGAGGTGGTGGCGGCGGTGGTGGTGGTGGAGGTGGTGGTGGGGGAGGTGGTGGCGGTGGTGGAGGTGGTGGTCCCGGTGGACCTGGTGGACCAGGTGGTGGTCCCGGTGGTCCTGGTGGACCTGGTGGTGGTCCCGGTGGTGGTGGAGGTGGTGGTGGCGGTGGTGGTGGTGGTGGTGGAGGAGGTGGTGGCGGCGGTGGTGGTGGTGGCAATAAAGTTGTCGTCGTCGTTGGAGTCTTTAGCAAATGTAATTTGGTCAAGATTTCTGCAGAACGTCCTTGTCCTTGTCCTTGTTGCGGGTGCTTTCCGTACAGCCTATACGGCATGGGCTTATGAAGTTGCTTGTCATCCTTGGCCTCTGCAAGAACAAAAGTTTTAATGTTTTATTCCGACGTTGAGGGACAATTCCCATTTTCTTTTCTTTAACTCACCTGTCAACTGCAAAGTAACAGCTGTACCAAGCAGCAACACGAGTAACCAACTCTTGAAATTCATTTCGCCTCTTTCAGCGAAATGCTGTTCAATTGTTGGGTTTTTCTTCTATATCCTTTGGCTTTGTGGGCCCTTATCCAATAGCTTTCCTTATCGTTGTTCTAAAGTTAGAAGACGATAGGAGAATGATGATTTGATACCTTTCTCCGGGCGCTTTATATACCAAATTGCCAAAAAAAGAAATTAGAAAGCCCCAACTATTATGTGACCCTTATGATATGTCAAAGTTCCCATGCCACCAACAAAAGCGAATGCTTCTTACTACATGCTAATTCTCATTCAAGCCCTTGCCGATGGTTTGCCCAAAAACTGTCGCTGATTGCAAATGAGCCATTTATATTTTAAAAATTCTTCATCTTCTTGTTGTAATGTAAATTTACAGAAGCGGTATCGTCTCACTCCAGCGATGTGTAAGCACAGCCTCTCGCTCCAAATTGTGGTTACTTCCATATTGGGTTTGGGTGGGTCACTCGGTCGCTCATTCAGACGGTCACTAACCCTCGGCGGCATTTTGGTATTTACAGATCTTCTAAGCCTACTTGGCTTTGGCTATCTCGATCGATATTTAAATTAATTTATTTATATCTGCGACGTTAGTTACACGTGACCTAGAATTTCAACAGAAAGCCAAATTATAGGCAATTCGCACAAATATTATGCCCCATCATAATTTATGTAGGTAGGCTCTTAATTTAGTTTATAAAATTTATGGGGAAGTAAAAGTTGAGGTGAAAAACACTCATAATCAAATTTTTGAGAATCGTTTTTGAAGTGCAGTGCACTTGTTCCTACTATTGTCAAATATTCCCGAAGGAGAGGTTAAACGATTTAAATTTCCAGCCAAACCATCACCATAGGGGGAAGTGTATGTTAATTTTATCATTACCTTAGCATCAAAGTTTGTCGTAATATTCTGAGACTATTTAGCGATATTTTCCCAATCTGTTTTTGTTTTCAGAAATTCGTCTAGGCTGCTGACACATGACAGAACTTTTTTTGCACGTAGTTCGGGGAGCGTTAAATTGAACAAGTAAAAGCGCATCAAGTTCGGCCGAGACGAATCTTATATACCCTTCACCATGGATTGCAAGTCCAATAAAAGAATTTTTCAAATAAGAAGATGAGTCTTGACATGTCCCGGCTGTTAGAAGACCAGGTTCAAAATTTTAGCCAAATCGGTAGGTTATCTAAGGATTAAAGAAGTCAAATCGGGAAATAAGTTCATATGGCAGCTATAACAAAACATGGACCTGTTTGGTCCACTTAAAATCCTAAATCACCAAAATCTGATAATGTGTCCACAGTCGACCTACAAGCAGGGTCGGATAGACTCACTACTTGGCTTAGGGAGATTTACTGTGATTGTATCGAAATGTCGTATATAACTGAAGGATGGAAGGACATCAAGTCAATTTTCATTCCAAAGGCAGAAAAATCGTACCACACTAAAACAGGTAAAATCGTGCTAAGTGCGGCCGGGCCAAATTTTATATGCCCTCCACGATGGATCGCATTTCTCAAGTTCTTGAATGACTTTTTCAAATAGAACAAGTAAAAAGGCATTAAGTTTGGCCAGGCCGAACTTTGGATACCCACCACCTCGGGTGTATATATAAACCCCCTTTCGCCACAATCTGGTGCAAAAGTGGATAACCTATGCACCCAATTTCGGCACGGACATTGAGTGGTCTAATAAATATAAGTCACTGTTGAATTTTGTATTTGAAATTTCAGCGAAATCGGATAAAAACCAAGCTTTATGGGCTTCAGACCCTTTATCGGCATATCGCTCTGTATGGAAGCTATATCTAAATATTGTCCGATACACACCATATTTGCGACGGACGGTCGGGAGATCTAAAACTACCCACTCTTTCAAATTTCAGCGAAATGGGGTAATAAATAAAGCTTTTATGGGCTTCAGACCCTTTATCGAGAGATCAGTCTATATGGCAGCGATATCTTATTTAATATGGTCTGATCTGTACCATATTTGGATCGCATGTTGAGAATCTTAAAACTGCGCACTCTTTCAAATTTCAGCGAAATCGGGTAATAAATAAAGCTTTTATGGGCTTCAGACCCTTTATCGGGAGATCGGTCTATATGGCAGCTATATCTTACTATAGTCAGATCTGAAGCATATTTGGGTCAGATGTCGGGAGGCTTAAAATAACCCATTGTTTTAAATTTCAGGGAAATCAGGTAATAAATTAAGCTTTTATGGTCTTCAGACACCTTATCGGGAGATCGGTTTATATGGCAGCTATATCTTAATATAGTCCGATCTGAACCAAATTTGGGTCAGATGTCGGGAGGCTTAAAATAACCCATTGTTTTAAATTTCAGCGAAATCGGTTAAAAAATAAAGCTTTTATGGCCTTCAGACACCTTATCGGGAGATCGGTGTATATAGCAGTTATATCTAAATATGGACTGCTTAAATCCATATCTAGGTCAGATGTCGGTAGGCTTAAAATAACTCACTGTTGCAAATTTTAGCGAAATCGGGCAATAAATAAAGCATTTATGATCTTCAGACCCTTTATCGGCAGATCGGTCTATATGGCAGCTATATCTTAATATAGTCCGATCTGAACTATATTTGAGTCAATTATTGGGAAGCCTTAAGCTACTCACTGTTTAAAATTTCAGCAATATCGGATGAAAAACAAAGCTTTAATGGGCATTAGACCCTTTATCGGATAATCGGTCTATATAGCAGCTATATCCAAATATGGTCCGATTTGGTCCGTTCAAGAACTATACCAGCGTGCATCAAAAATACGTATCTGTGTCAAATTTCAGTTCAATATCTCAATTTTTTAAGGCTCTTTTGAAGGAACAGACGGACGGACAGACACACGGACATCGTTAAATCGTCTTAGAATTTTACGACGATCCGAAATATATAAATTTTGTAGGATCGGTAATTGATATTTCGATGTGTTGCAAACGGAATGATAAAATGAATATACCCTCTATCCTACGGTGGTGGCTATAAAAACACCAGTCAAACACCAACATTTTATGTATATTGAGTAATAATTGCGCATTCTTAAGGTTCAAATAGGCAAACTGGAGATCGGTTTATATGGCAGCTATGTCAGGTTATATACCGATTTAGAACATTTTTGGCAGGTATATAACCAGTTGTTGGAAGTCATACCAAATCGACATATGCAAAATTTCAACTATATTGGATAAAAATTGCGCCCTCTAGAGGCCCAAGAAGACTAAGCGCCCTCTAGAGGCCCAAGAAGATTTAGACCATACTCGACACAGTTATTGGAAGTCACAATTAAACACTTCATGCTAAATTTCGGCCAAATCGGATAAGAATTGGGCCCTCTAGAAGCTCCAGAAGTCAAGACCCAAGGTTGGTTAATATGGCAGCTATATCAGGTTATGGACCGATTGGCATAGTTGTTGGAAGTCATAACGAAACACGCCAAATCGAATAGGAATTGCGCCCTCTAGAGGCTTAAGAAGTCTAATCGGGAGATCGGTTTATATGGCTATATCAGGTTATAGACTGATTTAGATCATACTTGGCACAGTTTTTGGGAGTGATACCTAAACACCACGTGCAAAATTTCAGCCAAATCGGATTAGAATTGCGCCCTCTAAAAGCTCTACAAGTCAGGACCCAAGGTCGGTTAATATGGCGACTATATCAGGTTATCAACCGATTTAGGCCATACTTGGAACTGTTGTTGGAAGTGATATCAAAACACCACGTGCAAAATTTTAGCCAAATCGGATTAGAATTGCGCCATCTAGAATCTCAAATGTAAAGACCAAGATCGGTTTATATGCCAGCTATATCAAAACAAGGACCGATTTGGCCCCTATGGTGGAGGGTACAAAAAAATTAGCCCTCTTAGTATGCCATCCGTTATCCTAAAGACTCCAAAGAGTTTGATAGACACATATCCCAGGGCAAAGATTCCTGGAGATCGCCTGTCTCGGCAACATCCTACATTAAGCCTTGTCTAGACTTACAATGAGAAATACTTAGGGAGAGATATGATTCAGGATGCTTTACGGAAAGTAGTCTATGTGTTAATGCATCTACGTGATTAGGGCTATGGAAAGTGGTGTATGTGTATATGCATCTAAGACGGACATTGTTCTTTGTAGCAGGAGATATAACTTACCACCGATGTCACCTCTATTTGTACGACTATGGGAGACCTCCCTATTGGAGGGATATATACACAGAATGCCCACATGCATTAGAGATTTATTTGCGATGGTGATTAGAAAAACGGTGCGGAATTTCAGTGGGGCTCTTGAAGAGGAGACGACTATTGTAAGGTTGATCACCTTTTCCCGGGATGTAGGAGACGAACGCGACTTGTGGAGGCTTTAATAAACGCAAGATATCCATTTATTGCTGTATTGGTGCTACCAAGTGATTTTCAACACGGGCAAGGCAGGTGCGAGGTCATGTTATACTAGCACTTGCCTTGCCCATGTTGATGATGCGGTGTTTGTCCTTCGTTGTTTTCCACTGCCTTTGTGGATGAGTTGGGTCACCCTTGCATTTGATATATGTTTTAGCCCGTGGGGGCTTCCGTGTCCTGTATGTGTTTGTGTATGTCGTCCATGTGTTTATTACTTAGTGCATTCCCCTAGAGTGCACTGTAGTGGGTCAAATGGGAGCTAGTCAGGTTTTTTTTTACCGATTCAAGCCATACTTGGAACGCATATTAGAGGTCATAGAAAAAGTCACTGCGCCAAATTTTAGATTTCCAGATCGACTTAAAGTTATGGCGATCAAGCATAGGCACCTTATTGAGCCTAAGACCCATAGTTTGATGTGTAGAGGGTATATCCTCCTATGGTGGAGGTCATAAAAATAAACGTTAACAAATAAAGCCTGCTCGGCAGGGCCGAATCTTATATACCCTCCACCATGGATCGCAATTGTCGAGATCTTTTCCCGGTACATCTTTTTAGGCAAACAAAGGATAAAATAAGATCGGGAGCTGTATCGGGCTATATATTATATAGCCTATATATATTGAAAGTCATGTTAGAAGCCGGTTTACAAAATTTCAGCCAAATCGGATAATAATTGCGCCTTCTAATGGCTTAAGAAGTCAAGATCCCAGATCGGTTTATGTGGCAGCTATATCAGATTATGGATTGATTTAAACCAAATATGGTACAGATGTTCAAAGTCATAACAAACCACGTCATGCTAAATTTCAACTAAGTCGGTTAAGAATTGCGCCCTCAAGAGGCTCAAAATTCAAGATCGGTTTATATGGCACCTATATCAGGCTATGGACCGATTTAAACCATACTTTGCACAGTTGTTGGAAATCATAACAAAATACCTCATGCAAAATATCAGCCAAATCGGATAAAAATTGCGCACTCTAGTGGCTCAAGAAGAAGATCGGTTTATATGGCAGCTATATCAGGCTAAAGACCCGTTCAGACCATATTTGACAAGTATATTGAAGGTCATGGGAAACGCCGTTGTACAAAATTTCAGCCAAATCGGATAATAATTGCGGCCTCTAGAAGCTCAAGAAATTGAGATCCCATATCGGGTTTATCAGATTTTCTAGCGATTTACACCAAATTTGGCACAGTTGTAGGAAGTCATATCAAAAAATGTCATGCAAAATTTCTATCGATCAAATGGAGATTTTCCAAAATCCATTTGAAAATGCGGATTTAAGAGCAAAAATACAAAATGGGACACATGGCCCATTCGTTCTCAAAGGGTTAAAGCCTTTGCCAGCGTGTTTCTTATCAGTTTTTCTCAAAATTCTGCACAGTGCCTACTTTAATATCTTTTACTATCCGAACCGATTATGTCGAAATCTGTTCATATATAGATAATGCTCCCTTATATGGTTTCGTCCGATTTTGACAAATACTGCAATAATATTCCATTTTTTAAGCGATCCGCAAGAGGAAATGCTACCATTGCATTATCCTTGACAGCGAGAGATCTCTATGTATCCGACTAGGTTTTGAAGGGCTGTTTCAGTGGACTTGCCTGTACTATATGCATACTGTTGCCGAGACATGCGATCTCCAGGGATCTTTGCCCTCGGATATGTTTCTATGAGTCGTCAGTATAAAGGATGACGAAGTTATAGCACGAAAGTCTTTCGTCTTTGTGTGGCAAGGTTTTCCTGCTTTGACCTTTGTGTCCCTCCATCCCACAGGTATATATGACATGCCGACACAAGCAGAGTAAATCTTTATAAGCCAAGGAGCCGGTCCGTCGGATACACCATGTAATTCAACCAGTCATACATCATCATTAGGGCCTGGCGACTTAAAGGAGTCGAAACTTTTTATCGCCCAAAGGATTCTCGACTCAGACACAGCCCTCAGTGTTTACTGACTAAATAAATCTATAAGTGTAGGTTGATTGGGATTGTAAATGGGCCAAATCGATCCATGTTTTGATATAACTGTCATATAAACCGACCTTTGGTCTTGACTTTTTGAACTTGCAGAGGTCGCATTTATTCCGATTTGGCTGAAAATTTGCATGACTTTTAACAACTGTGCCAAGTATGGTCTAAATCTGTTCATGACATGATATAACTGTTATAGAGAACATGATATAACAAATGTAGAAAGTAGTGTTGAAAGGGATTCGAACCCAGACGTTCGGCCATGACAAGTACGGTCCATATCGGTAAATACCTTGATGTAGCTCATATATATTTGAAAGAGTCATTCAAAGAACACGACAAATGTGATCCATGGTAAAGGCTATATATGAATCGGACCGGCAGAACTTAGCGCGCTTATACTTGTTATACACACCACCAAAGGATGGTGGTATACTAATCTAGTCATTCCGTTTGTAACTCCTCGCAATATTTGTCTAAGGCTCATAAGGTATCTAGCCATGTCCGTCCGTCTGTTGAAAACACTATAGCGGTCGAACGCTTAACTTTAGCGTTCTGAAATTTTCCACATATACTTTATATTGATGTAGGTCGTTGGAGATTGTAAACGGGTCATATTGGTTCTGATTTAGATATATCTCTCATATAAACCGATCTTCCGATTTGACTTCTTGAGCCACTGGAAGCCGCAATTTTTGTCCGATTTAGGCTGAAATTTGACATGTGGTGTTCCGTTATGATTTCCAACAAAAGTGATTTAGCAATTTTTTTCCGATTTAGCTGAAATTTTGCATCGATTTAGGATCTTAAGCCCATAAAAGCATTTTTTTCCGATTTCGCTGAAATTTGAAACAGGAAGTTGTACTAGGGACCCCCGATATTCAAAACGAACGAAATCCATGGAAAAGCTGGATTTATTACCCGATTTCACTGAAATTTAAAGGCTCCCGATGTCTGACTCAAATATGGTTCCGACCATGTTTAGATATAGCAGGCATATAGACTGATCTACTCCCGATATCCGACTTAAATATGGTTCAGATCGATCTTTATTCAGATATAGCTGCCATATAGACCAATCTGCTGATTAAGGGTCTTAAGCCCATAAAAGCTGGATTTATTGTATTAAGCCTCCCGTCATCCGACCTACTTATGGTCCAGAACAGACTGTATTTAGATAAATCTGCCATATAGACCGATCGTCCGATTAAGGGTCTTAATCCCTTAAAAAGCGGATTTGTTTCCCGATTTCGCTGAAACTGTGACATGTATAAAAGATATCGAAGTCTAAATCAAATGTGATCCTGACCAGCCCCCCTTTGCATATTACTATGGATATGGTGGTGGAGTTGTTATAAAAGAGGATGATTGATTTAACCATGGTTCGGAACGGCCGATCTTAATGCCTTTTATAGGGTTGCCCAAAAAGTAATTGCGGATATTTTAAAAGAAAGTAAATGCATTTTTAATAAAGCTTAGAATGAACTTTAATCAAATATAAAGGGTGATTTTTTTGAGGTTAGGATTTTCATGCATTAGTATTTGACAGATCACGTGGGATTTCAGACATGGTGTCAAAGAGAAAGATGCTCAGTATGCTTTGACATTTCATCATGAATAGACTTACTAACGAGCAACGCTTGCAAATCATTGAATTTTATTACCAAAATCAGTGTTCGGTTCGAAATGTGTTCATTCACCGTAACGTTGCGTCCAACAGCATCTTTGAAAAAATACGGTCCAATGATTCCACCAGCGTACAAACCACACCAAACAGTGCATTTTTCGGGATGCATGGGCAGTTCTTGAACGGCTTCTGGTTGCTCTTCACTCCAAATGCGGCAATTTTGCTTATTTACGTAGCCATTCAACCAGAATGAGCCTCATCGCTGAACAAAATTTGTCAAAATTTGAACACATTTCGAACCGAACACTGATTTTGGTAATAAAATTCAATGATTTGCAAGCGTTGCTCGTTAGTAAGTCTATTCATGATGAAATGTCAAAGCATACTGAGCATCTTTCTCTTTGACACTATGTCTGAAATCCCACGTGATCTGTCAAATACTAATGCATGAAAATCCTAACCTCAAAAAAATCACCCTTTACTTTTTTTACACTTTTTTTCTAAAGTAAGCTAAAAGTAACAGCTGATAACTGACAGAAGAAAGAATGCAAATACAGAGTCACAAGCTGTGAAAAAATTTGTCAACGCCGACTATATGAAAAATCCGCAATTACTTTTTGGGCAACCCAATAATTGTTTGTGATAATATTGAAATAATGTTGCCATTTTCGTTATATTACCACCAAAATCGGTTCAAAATTTATTATAGCTTCTCCTACAGAGTAGTTCTAGGGTTTTATATAGTCGTTACAGCCAGACTTCCTTACTCATTACCACTAGGTTCTGTGATGTATTATGTTAATCATCCATTTTTAACATAAAACCAGCCCTAGCTAGACATATTATAGACTATGGTCTATTATATGCTCAACGCTCATTTATTTTGGTTAACGTTTGTGTTGCCAAGAGATAAAGAGATTAAAATTGCCTACAAAGAATATTTAATTTGTTTTATGAATTTATGATAAATTCAATGAATTCGAATGATTTCGGGTATACATAGTTAAACGACGCAACTCATTGATGTAAAAAAAAAGTATGCAAAACAAAATAGTGGGGATCCAAATAAATTTAAATTTTTATGCAAATCTTCAATTACAGAATTGGGTCAAGCTAGAAAATGGTTTGATGTATGAAAATATGTCCCGTATTATAGTCAAACCCAAGAATTATATGAATATAATTTTTGTAATCTGTGTAACAGTGAGCAAGAACTTGAGCAATAGTCTTAAGACTTGATAATGCGATTAGCATTTGTTTGAATTTTCTACCTCTGTAAGTAGCACAAGTAAGATGTGTAAGCCAATACTGATGTTTTTTGTAGTAAGAATATGGTGGAACATTTTTTTCTTTTTCTAGTTTCAAAAATTTGGAAAAATATTTCAACCGCCTAGTTTAGAAATTTATTCCATTTCTACATGTACATGTATGCATATATTAATGTTTAATGATTTGCTGTCGCGTTTGTAGGGAAATATACTTGCCAAATTCTTCTGATACGTAGATTGTTATTTATATCAACATTTCAAGAAACTACCGACTCCCTTAAATGTTGTTTGACCCACATTTGTAAACTTAAATAGCTATAAAATAATTTGCCAGTCTCAATCTCATTCATTCATTAAAATTCCAGTTTCTCGTGTGCTAGGCAGTGTAGAGATTTACATGTTAAATCCCTTTGATCACCATTTCTATAGTTCCATAAATAAAAAAGAATCACTTTAAAAAAGAATTTTGAACAGGTCGTTCTCATAGAGAGAGGAAAGATTACAGTTTTATTATGTTTATGGCTTTTTGATTGGTAAAAACAGCAGGTGCCAATATTGGAATTATAAGAATTTTAGCTTTTATCTTCTTAAAATTGATCAAGTACCTTATTTCATAAACTTTTTAACAATGCTTAGGGTAGCATGTTTGTCTACCATCATTAGGATCCTGATGTAAACAAATGGAACTCGAAACTTCACGAAACAATCTAACAATGATAAGGAAATTTAACGATCTTTAAAACCGTTATCGCTCTAGAGAGGGTAGAACGATTCTTACATTGAAGAGCTGTAACAACAGTTAGGACAATACTGATAAAGTTAAAGTTGATATAGCCTTGTCCGTCCGTCTGTTTGTAGAACGCACACTAACCTTCGAAGGAGTAAAGCTAAACGCTTGACATTTTGCACAAATACTTCCTATTAGTTGGAATTGTAAATGGTCCATATCGATCCATACTTAGTTATAACCTCTAGAGGGCGCTCCCATATATAGCTCCCATATAAACCGATCTCTTGATTTTCCATTCATTGGCCTTTAGAGGACGTAATTCTTATCCGATTTAGCTGACATTTTGCGCAGTGACTTTTCTATGCCCTTTAATATACGTGTTGTAAATGGTCTAAATCGGTCAAAAACCTGATATAGTTCCGTTATAATACGACCTCCCGATTTGACTTCTTGAGCATGTAGAGGGCCCAATTCTTATCTGATTTGGCTGAAATTTTGTGCTATGACGTTTTCTATGACAATTAATGAATGTACCAAGTATGGTTTAAATCGGCTCAAAACCAGATATAGCTCCAATATAAACCGATCTCCCGATTTTACTTCTTGAGCCTCTAGAGGGCGTTTCTTAACCGATTTAGCTTCGCACAGTGACTTCTTCCATGCCCTCTAATATATATATTTTTTTTAAAGAATGTAAAGTAGTAAGAAAGATTTTTTAAAAGAAAGTAAATGCATTTTTAATAAAACTTAGAATGAACTTTAATCAAATATACTTTTTTACACTTTTTTTCTAAAGCAAGCTAAAAATAACAGCTGATAACTGACAGAAGAAAGAATGCAATTACAGAGTCACAAGCCGTTGAAAAAATTTGTCAACGCCGACTATATGAAAAATCCGCAATTACTTTTTGGGCAACCCAATTCGTACTGAATATGGTCTGAATAGGTCCATAACCTGATATAGCTCCCATGCAAAGCGATCTCCCCATTTTACTTCTTAAGTCCCTCTAGGGCGCAATTCTTATCCGATTTGGCTGAAATTTTGTGCTATGTCGTTTTCTATGACAATTAATGAAGTATGGTTTGAATCAGCTCAAAACCAATAAAGCTCCCATGTAAACCGATCTCCCGATTTATCTTCTAGAGCCTCTAGAGGCTGTAAATCTTATCCGATTTAGCTAAAACTTCGCACAGTAACTTCTTCCATGCCCTCTAATATACGTGCCGAATATAGTCTGAATGGGTCCATAACCCATGCAAAGCCATCTCCCCATTTTACTTCTTAAGTCCCTCTAGGGCGCAATTCTTATCCGATTTGGTTGAAATTTTGCACAGAGGGATCCACTATTGTCTTTAGCATCCAATAGAGTTTACTACCTGACACAGCTACAATAGCGTAGCAATTCTTATCCATTATGCTTTGTTTGCCTATAAAGAGATACCGGGCAAAGAATTTTGCAAATACGATCCCTGGAGGAGGGTACGTAAGATTCGACTTAGCCGAACTTTACTTGTTTTTATACCTAACACCATAATGGGCCTTGGGATTTACATTGAAAACCCTGGAAGGAAGGGAAGAGGTTTCTGATCGGATACCTGACTTGAACCATGAAGACGAGTACGAGGCACTGCTGCCATATATATATAACTCTCATATAAACCGATCACAAATTTGACTTCTTGAGCCCTTTCAAGCAGTACTGTTTGTCCTATTTGGCTGAAATTTTGCATGCGGTGTTTTGTTGCGACTTCCAACAACTGTGCCAAATACGGTCCAAATCAGTTTTTTACCTTATATTGCTCCCGTGTAAACCGGTCTCCCTATCATCCTAGAAGCTTAATTTTTGCTGGTTCGACAGAAGTTTGGATCAAAATTTTGTCGTTCAACTAAATTTAGCTTGCATAATTTTTTAGCAGAATCCATGGTGGAGGGTATATAAGTTTCGTCCCGTTCAAACTTAGCTTGTTTTTCTTACTAAAGATTATGACCACAAATTTGGTGCTTAGATATATTACGAAGAAATCAGAAGGCTTTAAGGTGTCGCTTCGTCCTAAAACAAGTCCTATTATAACGGTGTGTGCTTCATCAGGTGTTTTATTCCTAATGGGCGCAACAAAATCGAAATTTCACCTATATATATACTAGAAAATAGTTGATGTAAATTTTCAAAATATTTCAATTAGCAACCAATAATATGTAAATTAGATATTAAAAAAAGAAATACATAAAATACCTGCATGGCATTATAGCTATCAGCACCACCATAATAATTCCCTATTTCGTATTAATTTACATGTCTTTCGGCAAACGTTTGCTAAGTCATTTGTATTCAAATTCCTTTGTTTTTACATAAATTCAACTCTACGCTCTTTCCCCCAATCATTTATGACGATTTAAAGTATGTTTTATAGCATTTTTAAGGAGTTTTTCTGAAAAATTAATAAGAGATAATTTCTAAAAAAAAGTTACTTTAGTAACTTAAGATGTGTAAAAACGTTCTTAGATTGGCCGGGCCGAAGATTGGGAATCCATGGATTCTGCCGAAATTTTACCTTTATTAACTCAGTTCGTATTTTTGTACCCACCGCTGAAGGATGGGGGTGTATTCATTTTATCATTTCGTTTGCAACACCTCGAAATATCCATTTCCGACCCTATAAAGTATTCTTGATCATCTTAAAAATCTAAGAGGATCTAGCAATGTCTGTCCGTCTGTCTGTCTGTCTGTTTAAATCACGCTACAGTCCTTAAAAATAGTGTTATTAAGCTGAAATTTTGCACAGATTCTTTTTTGCCTATATGGGCTATATCGGACTATAGCTTGATATAACCCCTATATAGACCTATCTGCCTATATATGATTTAAGGTCCATTTAAGCCACATTTATTATCCGATTTCGCTGAAATTTCAACTGGGCCGAATATTGGGAACCCATAGATTCTGTCGAAATTTTACCTTTACTAACTCAATTCTTATTTTTATACCCACCGCCGAAGGATGAGGGTATATTCATATATATTTGCCGAAGGATAAGGGTATATTGTAAAAATCTAAAACGATCTAGCACTGCCCGTTCGTCTATCTGTTGAAATCACGCTTCAATCTATAACAAGTAAAAGTTGGGTATCCAAAGTTCAGCCGGGTCGAACTTTGAATACCTACCACCTCGGCTATATATGCAAGCGACCTTTCGTCATAATCCAGTGAAAAATGCACTATTTTTGTACCCATAGCAGCTATATCGAAGTATGGACCAAATTCCGCACGGACATTAAGTAGTCTATTAAATACAAGTCACTGTTCAATTTTGTAGAACAAAAAAAAGGTATTTTTGGCAGCAATATTCAAATATAGACCGATCTGGACCACATATGACACGGACGTATAAAAGCCCAACATAAATCCCTCCAAACCTTTAAATCGAGAGATTTGTCTAAATAGCAGCTATATCCAAATCTGGGCCAAATTGAAAAAGATGTCGACGAACCTAACGTAACTCACTGTCCCAAATTTCTGCAAAATCGGACAATGAACGCTCCATTTATAGGCCCAAGACTTTAAATCGAGAGTTTTGTCTATGTGGCGAAATTGAAGAAGGATGTTGAAGAAGAAGGATGTTGGGATGTCACTGTCCCAAATTTCGGTGAAATCGGACAAGACTTAAATCGAGAGATCGATCTATATGGCAGCTTTATCCATATCAGGACCGATCTGCGCCAAATTGAGGAACGATGTCGAGTGGCCTAACACAACTCACTGTCCCGAATTTCTGCGAAATTGGACAATTAATGCGCCTTTTATGGGCCTCCCATATAGACCGATCAGCCACATTTATTATCCGATTTTGCTGAAATTTGGGACAGTGAGTTGGGTTAGGCCCATATAGCCCACCTTCGAAGTTAACCTGGCTATGGACAAAAAAAAGAGTCTGTGCAAAGTTTCAGGTCTTCATATCTTTCTTTTTAAAGACTGCAGCGTAATTTCAACAGGCGGACAAGCGGACGGCCAAGGCTAGACTGTTTTCGATTTTTACGACGATCAAGAATATATATACTTTATAAGGTCGGAAATGGATTTTTCGATATGTTGCAAACGGAATGACAAAATGAATATACCCCCATCCATCGGTGGTGGGTACGACGACAGAGATATTGAGTTGAAACTTTGCACTTTTTTGTCCATAAGCAGGTTAAGTTCAAAGATGGGTTATATCGGACGATATCTTGATATAGACGCCATTTAAAACCGATTTGCTGATTTTAAGTTTTAGGCCCATTAAACCCACATTTATTATCCGATTCGATGAAATTTGGAACAGTGAGCTGTAATAGCCCTCTCGACATCCTTGTTCAATACGACGCAGGTTCGTCCAGATTTAGATATAGCTGCCATCATCGATGTAGCCAGGATTTCCTTTTGTGGGGGGAGGAGGGGCCCTCACTGTGGTTCGAAATCGAAAAATATGGATATATAATGGATAGATAGGGTAAATATTGCATACAACTATTGCTCAATATGCCTATTGCTAATTTTTGGAGAGAAAACTAAGATGTTAGAACCAAACAAGTAAAAAAGTGCTAGGCCGGGCCGAATCTTGGGAACACACCACCACGGATTCTATATGGGAGCTAGATCAGGTTATAGACCAATTTGAACTTTTCTTAGTACAGTTGTTAAAAGGGCTTAACAGAACACCGCGTGCACAATTTTACCCAAATCGGATAAAAATTGAGGCTTGGAAGAACTCAAGAAGTCAAATCGGTAGATTGGTTTATATGGGAGCTATATCCGGGTATGGACCGATTTGAATCGTACTTGGCGCAGTTATTGGAAGTCATAATCGAACACTACGTGCATATCGGAAAAAAATTCCAGTTTTTATGGGCTCAAGAAGTCAAATCGGGACATTGGTTTATATGGGAGCTAAATCTAAATTTGAACGGATATGACCCATTTTCCATCTCTAACGACCTACATCATTATTAGGTATTTGTGCAAAGTTTCAAGCGGCTAGCTTTACGCTTTCAACCGCTATCGTGATTTCAACAAACGGACGGACGGACGAACCGACGGACATGGGTAGATCGACTCAGAACGTCGAGGCGATCAAGAATATATGGGGTCTTAGATGAATATTTCGACGTGGTATAACGGTATGCCTAGATTAGTGTACACCCATCCTATGGTGGTGGGTATAAAAACTAGTAAAAGTGTGCTAAGTTCGGCCGGCCCGAATCTTATATACCCTCAATCATGGATCGAATTTGTCAAGTTTTTAAATGACTTATATATGAGCTATACCAAGTTATTGAGTGATACGGACAATACTTTTCATGCTTTAATATGACATAGAAAAACGCCACCTCCAAAATTTCAGGCAAATCGATGCACTTTCAAGAGGCTCAGAAAATCAAATTGGGAGATGGGTTTATATGGCAGCTATGTCAGATTATGAACCGATTTAGACCATACTTGGGATATGCTATACCAAGACGACATATGCAGATATTAATCCGCCCCATGCCACTATGGACATACTCCTAAACCAGTAATCGGCTTGTTGTGCGCTCTAAAAACTATAAAGTAACCTCTTAAAAGAAAATTTTATGTTAGGAAATCCGTGCTACTTACTAAATCTCTAATTGTATTCAATACTACTCACCTAAGTTGGTTCTTGTCTGGTATATTGTCCCCACCTAAGGGACGGTATCTGTTTGACGCGAAAGCCGGGCAATGACAAAGGAAATGCTCCAACGTCTCGTCATCTTTCCCGCATGCAGAACACATGCTATCACTTTTCGCACCGATTTTACATAAGTGAGCTCGTGGGAGGCCACCGTAGCGTAGAGGTTAGCATGTCCGCCTATGACGCTGAACGCCTGAGTTCGAATCCTGGCGAGAACATCAGAAAAAAAGGTTCAACGGTGGTTTTCCCCTCCTTATGCTGGCAACATTTCTGAGGTACTATGCCATGTAAAACTTCTCTCCAAAGAGGTGTCGCACTGCGGCACGCCATTCGAACTCGGCCATAAAAATTAGGCCCCTTATCATTGAGCTTAAAACTTGAATCGGACTGCACTCATTGATATGTGAGAAGTTTGCCCCTGTTCCTTAGCGGAATGTTCATGGGATATATTTGCATTTGCAAAAACCCTGCAAATATAGAGTCCTTAGAAAAAATTTCATTAAAATTTTATCTTTAAAGAAATTATTATTGAATATTGTTCCTTATGTTTAGAACATTTTTGTTTAAATGTGTGAGAAAAATGTCTCTCAAAATATTGCATAGAAATTTAGTTTTTTTAGACAAATGGCACCAAATTTTTTCTTTAACCTCTCAACCAATTTCTTGCCATTGTTCCTGTGGTCCTGCCTAGATGAGTGATTTCGCAAATGCTGTTTCTTAACACTATAGTGCCGAATAAAAAGAATTTTCTTTTTCTTACTCGTCACACTGACGAATAACGAAAAAACCCACTACCAGCCTTTGGTTGCAAAATAAAAACCTTGAAAAAAGTATTATACAGGGACCCAAGTTTCGTAAGCACGTCCAGTGCTATAGAAAAAAATACATAAAAATTAAAAACTTTCCGCTTTCGCTGAGTAAGTAAAAAAATGTTGAGTGAGTAGTGATAGAAAATGGGTGCAATGCTTTCCCGGGGCCATTACCAGAAATGCATTTCAAATAGGTCTTTGTTAACAAACAATTTCTGCAGGGGAAAACATAAAAATAAGCTCATGTTTGCAAAGACATTAGCAGTCAAAACGAACCATCATCCGCTGGACGCCCTTTTCTATTTAAAGGGAGCAAAAGAAAACCAAGCGTTAAAGTTTTACGCGTTGCGTCAGACATGGTAAGGAACAGAATACAGAACAGAAAAGTAGTGAACAGAAAACTTAAATTGAATTTTGTACCAAAAAAGAGATGAAATGCGCTTACCACAAGGAACCAGAAAACTTCATGTCGTAGAAACAGTGGTTTTTATGGCTTACAAAAGGCAAAATAAACCTTTCAACTAGAGAAAAAAGATTAATACCTCACTTGTTTCCATTCCAAACTTCGTAAGATGCAAATGCAAATTTTGCCCATGAACATTCCACTAAGGAACAGGGGCTAATTTCTCACTTATCAATGAGTGCAGTCCGATTCAAGTTTAAGCTCAATTATAAGGGGTCTCCTTTTTATAGCCGAGTCCGAACGGCGTGCCGCAGTGCGGCACCTCTTTGGAGAGAAATTTTACATGGCATAGTACCTCAGAAATGTTGCCAGCATAAGGAGGGGAAACCAGCGTTGAAAATTTTTTTCTGATGGTCTCGCCAGGATTCGAACCCAGGCGTTCAGCGTCATAGGCGGACATGCTAACCTCTGCGCTATGGTGGCCTCCTTCGTAAGATGCTTTGATCAAAATTATAGACTTACTTTTTTCCTAGGCCACTTTGTGCCGTTCGAACTCGTTCGAAAGCAAAAATCCTTTGAATCAGGCAACACTGGTTGATATAAAATAAATTCTCCCTGTTCTTATTATTTTTCGTTCGTAACACCTCGAAATATTGGTCTAAAATCCCATATAATTTCTTGGTCGTCGTGATCAAGAAATTAACCTAACCTAACCTAGTCACGTCCTGTCTCTCTTCCTGTCTGATCACTTACAGGATGCAATTCTCGCTTAAAGATATAATATCTCTATAGGTACTTCTTAATCTACTTACCATAATTCTTTTGTCGTTCTTGCCTTTAAAGACAAATTACGAGTTTCCCTTCAAACCACTGTGAAATTCTTTTAAAATCCAAAACATGTTGCTCTCAAAACTTCTTACGCCAGTGTTCGAGACGAGTCAGCCGTCCCCATTGCCCCAGAGCCAGTTTAAGTTTTGCGCCTGTGGCATTAGATTGTAATGTGTGAGAATACAAGGTTTGTTGTGTCTGTCGACGCGTCTTTCCTATTGAGTCCTTGGTAGGGAATGTCTAATAATCCTCTGTGGGGTAATACAAAAGCCTTGCTGGCGATTTTCTTTCATGCTACTTCTTCAAAAATACTTTGATTACTAGGTTGTGTTTTTGCTGAAGTCTGCAAAGACCAAACGGGGATGGTAATCATGCCTGCTACTTACCTCTGCTGCATTTGATGCTATTTGCCAAATTGTGGTTGTACAACTTGTCTACGTGGTCAGTGTAATACAGAGATGTGCGCTTGGAATGTTCGTTTTTGCTTATAGCAGGATCATTGTGTTGTTCGAAATAAGCTGCATTATTTATGTCATATCAAAGGGCACTTATCTTAGTGATAACTATTTTTTATAAAATGTTAGAATATTTGAATATGTGATATTAAGCATTTCAATTTTTAAGTGCGGAGTTTCGATGATAATTCTCCCATCAAACGTCTATCCAGGTGATGGATCGGGAAAAATTCCTCGGATATCATGGTACCGCAGAATTAAAATATGCGGAGCGACCCAAAAAGTTAGCTCAAGCAGGGGGTGTCTCTCTTGGAAGGATACGAATAAGATGGATCTGTTCAATATGGTCGGCAGCGGATGAGCGGATGAGCCTAAGGCCAACGTTGGCGCTCGCAGATCTTCAGAAGATTTACCAGAGGGTCGCTGGCAGCGCCAGCACTAGGTACCGATACGATGGCCCAATCAGAATACGGCTTATGATTGGAACATGGAATGTCAGTACTCTCTCAGAGTCCTCGAGATTTTGTCAAGTCCAGAACGATATGTCGAACTACAACATAGACATCTTCAGTTTAAATACGATGGCCGAAATCCGGAAGTATGGTTCAGTTCATTTTGTCAGGCAATGAAATCCACCGAATAAATGCAATCGGATGAATTCTGTTCCCAACTCGATTCAGTGACACGCTCTCCACCAAAAAGGAGACATTAAACAATCTACAATCAATCATGGGAATGCAAGAAATGACCATGGCAACAGATTGGTTGACTTCTGCTCCAATAAGGACCACGTATTTATCACCAACCCTTCCCGGGGTTTCTGATGAATGTGAAAGCTAGACGTGAAGCCGACATCGATAGTGACTACATGCTCTTAGTGGAAACTCTACGTCTACGCTCAACCGACTCAATAAAAAGGGCAGAAAGTTCAAGCTCTTCCACATAAAAAAAACCCCTAAACCGCGATTGTCAGCCTCAATCCATTAGTGGACGTTATCTCGTGGAGACTAAACTTTCCGACTGTTGGATCAAAAATGTTTTACTGCCCTATTTTCGCCTTAAAATCTCTCAGAACGATTTTAATGTCATGTGCGCGATCATATTCTCTCTCTAGGAGCTCGTAGAAAATATCCTTGGTCTGTTCGTCCTCGGCTGATGTTGAAGAATTTGCCTTTTATGCGGATTATAGCTAGCCTTTCATCCACCGGAGTAAAGCTGTAGACAAGGTGTCTCCGACTAACCACAAATCCACAGCCAAATTCATGCCTCGTGTTATGGCAGCTACAGTACAGTTCGTCACCGTTTGGTATTGAAGTGAGGCCATTCCCAGATCATCGCGCTTCCTGTAAGGCGGTAATATCTGCCTTGTATATATGAAGCGCGTATATTGCACCTTCTCTATTGAGGGTGCGGACATAAACCGATCTTGGATCTTGACTTCTTGGGCCACTAGAGGGCGCAATTCTTATAACTGTGCTTAGTATGGTTCAAATCGGTTCATAAACTGATATAGCTGTCATATAAACCGATCTTGGATCTTGACTTCTTGAGCCTCTAGAGGGCGCAAATCTTATCCGATTTAGCTGAAATTTTGCACGACGTGTTTTGTTATGACTTTCAGCAACTGTACCAAACATTAGATCGGTCCATAACCTGATATAGCTGCCATATAAACCGATCTGGGATCTTGACTTCTTAAGCCTTTAGAGGGCGCAATTCTTATCCGATTTAACTGAAAATTTGCATGACGTGTTTTGTTATGACTTCCAACAACTTTGCTAAGTTTGATTGAAATCGGTCCATAACCTGATATAGCTGCCATACAAACTGACTTTGGATCTTGATTTCTTTAGCCTCTAGAGGGCGCAATTCTCATCTGATTTAGCGGAAATTTTGCATGACGTATTTTGTTATGGCTTCCAACAACTGTGCTAAGTATGGTTCAAAATGGGCTACAGCATGGTATAGTTCCCATATAAACCGCTCTTGGATCTTGACTTCTTGAGCCTCTAGAGGGCTCAATTCTTATCCTATTTAGCTGAAATTTTGTACAACGGTTTCTCTCATGACCTTCAACATCGTATCAAATATGGTATGAATCTGTCTATAGCCTGATACAGCTCCTATATAAACCGATCTCCTTATTTTATTCTGAAGCCCCTGAATGGCGCAATTCTTATTCGAATTGGCTGAAATTTTACACAAGGACTTCTACTATGATCTCAAAGACCATAACTTCATATAACTCCAATAGCATAGCAATTCCTTTCTTTTATCCTTTGTTTGCCTAAAAACAGATACCGGGAAAAGAACTCGACAAATGCGATGCATGGTGGAGGGTTTATAAGATTCGGCCCGGCCGAACTTAGCACGCTTTTACTTGTTTTTAATAAGCTAGCAGAGCAAGCCGAAAATTCATCGTGGCGTTTAGGAGTCATTAAGACAAATGAGCGACAACAATATTTGAGGACGGTTGAGGACGGATCAAGAATGACAACTCCCCATCAGCGATGGCCCGTATTTTTCAGCTCCCAGTGACCAAAAACCGAGGACGTAAGCTCCGAGCCTCTTATTCCCCAAGTACGACGAAATCCACGCAGAGATATATCTACAACCCCACGAACCTGCGAAGAAATTAAGGCAGTTTAAGTATCACTCAAAAACGTCATATTATCCGGTCCTGACAACGTATCTGCCGAACTGTTGCCGTATGGAGTACACCCCATTGCTCAATCAATCACCCAACCATCAGAGAGTCATGCGATAAATATTTCATTCTCTCAGAATTGAAGAAGGGAATCATGGTCACGATCCCAAAGAATAGTGACCTCACCCAGTGTAAAAACCTGGAGAGAGATAACATTGCTAATCGCATTAAACAAAGGTATTGGCAAGCCTTCTGCTACAGCGTATTTCGCCTGCACTTGACTTTTTTTGCGGAAGAAACAGGTGGATTTCCGGCCAGGACGTTCTTGTGCCGACCACATCAACTGATTGCGTATAACCATTGAACAGTCTGCAGAACTTAATACACACCTACAACTTTTGTTCTTCAACTTCGAGCATGCGTCCGCCTTAGTTTCGGAGCATACTGGTGAATAAGAGCATCCATGAAAAAATCGTGACGCTAATTAGGGAGTTGCATAGGAATTCAGAAGTTTCCGTTCATTTTCAACGGAAAAGGGAGCCGTCCTTTTGGCATCAATAAAGGATTGAAGCAGGGGTGCATCCTATCGCCGACGTTCTTTTTAATTTTACTACATTTCGTCTTAGAGACGACAAATGCCGAGGCACCCTATGGCATTCGTTGGGGTATAAACGACATCCTTGGAGACATCGACTACGCGGATGATATATTCCTCTTTGGATATTGATTTGAGCATATAAAGACAACATTGGAACGCTTGAATGAAAACGTGGCCAAAGTAGGCCTAAAAATAAACATAGCTAAGACCAAATTGATGAGGATAAGAAGAAAAAGTCTAACACCGCTCACTATAAACTGCCGTGTCATTGATGATGTTGACAACATCTACTATCTTGGCAGTAAAATTACTTAGGACAAAGGATCAGAACCAAACATCCGCGAACGTGTCAACAAGGCTAGAAGTGCCTTCCTTTGAAGATGCAGTGACATCTCATATAGAACAAACGTCAGAATCTACAACAGTAGTTTGAAATAATTTTTTTATTGTATGGCTGTACAACTTGGAGCTTGACACAAGCGACTTGCCGCAAATTCCAAATTTTTATAAATCACTGCCTACACCAAATACTTCAAATTTTCTAGTCAAACCGTATTTCAAATGAAGAATTGCAAATAAGCAAAACGCTACCCATGTCGATGTGGAAATCCGGAAGATAAAATGGACTTGGTTGGATCATAGTCTAGGCCCACCGCGCGATGAGAAGTGTGAGCTAGAAATGTCTTAGACTGGAATCCGCAAGGACAGCAAAGAGGGGACGCCCGAGAAATACCTGGATCCGCTATACGAAAAGAGAGCGGGATTAAATCAAGGCTTTGGCCAACAATAGAGTTAGATGAAGAGAGCTTGTTGATGCCCTATGTTCACACTGAAGTTTTTATACCCACCACCGAAGAAATATCCATTTTGTGATAAAAGTCTTAGATGATCTAGCCATGTCTTTCTGTCTGTTTGTCGAAAGTTTGGTAAAAAAAGAGATATTGAGCTGAAACTTTTCACAGATTCCTTTTTAGTCCATAGGCAGGTTATGTTAGAAGATGGGCTATATCGGACTATATCTTGATATAGCCCCCATATAGAACGTAGCGCAGAGGTTTGCCACTGTAGCGCAGAGGTTAGCATGTCCGCCTATGGCGCTGAGTGCCTGCGTTCGAATCCTGGCGAGACCATCAGAGAAAGTTTTTTAACGGTGGTTTTCCCCTCCTAATGCTGGCAACATTTGTGAAGTACTGTGTCATGTAAAACTTCTCTTCATAGAGGTGTCGCACTGCGGCACGCCATTCGGACTCGGCTATAAAAATTAGGCCCCTTATCATTGAACTTAAAACTTGAATGGGACTGCACTCATTGATATGTGAGAAGATTGCCCCTGTTCCTTAGTGAAAAGTTCATGGGCAAAAATTTGCAATTTGCATAGACCATTCTGCCGATTTGTTTCGGCCCATTAACGCTACATTTTTTATCCGATTTCGCTAAAATTTGAGACAGTATGTTGTGTTGGGCATCTCAACATCCTTGATCGGTCCAGATTTATTTATATTTTTATTTATTATTTATATTTTTCTTGAAGACAGCCCAGATCCGTCCAGATTTGGATATAGTTGCCATATAAACCGATCTCTCGATTTAAGGTCTTGGGTCCATGAAAGTCGCATTTATTGTCCGATTTCGCTGAAATTTGGGACAGTAATTTATTTTAGGCCTCTCCACATCGTTATATAATTTAGCTCAGATCGGTACATATTTTGATATAGTTGTGATATAGACCGATCTCCCGATTTAAAGTCTTGGGCCCATAATAGGCGCATTTATTGTTCAATTTTGTAGAAATTTGGTATAGCTAGTGGTGTTGGGCTACTCGGCATCCCTGTTCAGTACGGCACAGATATAGTTAGGTTAGGATATAGTTGCCATATATACCGATCTCCCGATTTAAGGTTTTAGACCAGTGTCGGCCACATGTGCTAGTGGGCGCAATTTTTCACGGCCATCGGCTTCTGTTTATGTACACGCACACAAATACGTGTAATAGCGTGTGTGTATTTGCCCGCCACTGTTTTAGACCCATAAAAGTTAGGTACAATGAGTTTGTAAAGTTTTTCGACAATCGTACTGAGGATGCTCAAGATCGGGCTACATTTGAATAAAGCTGCCGTATGTACCGATCTTCCGATTTAAGATCTTGGGACAATAAAACTATTTTTTTTACTCAATTTCGCTGAAATTTTACACAGTGGGCTGTGTTTGGCTTCTCGACATTCATGGTCAATACGGTTCATATCGGTCTATATTTGGATATGGCTGTCATATACCGATCTCACGATTTAAGTTCTTAGGGCTACGAGATGGGCATTTGGTAACCGATGAATGTGTTACAATGAGTTGTGTTAGACCCTTGCATAGTCTTCTTAAATAGGGTGGCGATCGGACTAGGTTATCGGTTCATATAACGAAAGGTTTCCAATATATATATACGTGGTGGTGGGTGTCCAAAATTCCAATTGTAAATAAAGAACATATATGTATATAGAATTTTTACTACTATTTAATTTTTTTTAAATGTATTTGTATTAATACTATTATAAAAAAATTATTGATTTCTTTTCTCATTTTAGGTAAGTGCCATTCTAATGTATATTTTGATTGGAAAATATGTGGTGAGTTGCCCGGAGCTTTAATATTTTTTAATGGTCTCTCTAGTAGATAAGCGCCTGATCGACGATTACAATGTTTGATTTTTTTCCAAATTTGTCATAATATAAATATAAGATATGAAATCCAATATGAGAGTTGTACTTAAATGTAATAGTTTTAAAGATTTGAGCCAAATATAAGGAAAAAGGTGGTGGGTTCCCAAGATTCGGCCCGGCAGAACTTAGCACGCTTTTACTTGTTTAGGTAAAAATCTGAGTTTAAACAAGTAAAAGCTTGCTAAGTTCAGCCGGGCCGAATCTTAAATACCCTCCGCCGCGGACTCCATTTGCCAAGTTCTTTGAATGACTTTTTCAAATGCATATGCAAATTTTGTCCATGAACATTCCACAAAAGAACAGGGCCAATCTTCTCACATATCAATGAGTGCAGTCCAATTCAAGTTTAAGCTCAATGATAAGGGACCTCCTTTTTAGAGCCGAGTCCGAACGGTGTGCCGCAGTGCGATACCTCTTTGGAGAGAAGTTTTACATGGCAGAGTACCTCACAAATGTTGCCCGCATTAGGAGCGGAAAATTACAGCTTAAAATATTTTCTGAAGGTCTCGCCAGGATTCGAACCCATGTGTTCAGCGTAATCGGCGGACATGCTAACCTCTACGCTACGGTGGCCTTTTTCAAATACATATCAATTTATTGACCGATTTGAAACGTACTTGGCGTGGTTGTTGGATTCATTGAAAATATACCACTTCCACTACCTTATATGACACATGCAAAATTTCAGCCAAATTGGCTAAAACTTTAAAGGGAGATCGGTTTATACGTCGGCTATGTCAGTTTATGGACTGATTGAAACCATAGGTTAGTTTAAAGTGTCAGTTTTCCATCAGACTCAGACGTTTTCGTCGATTTTGATACCTCAGGAACAGAAGAAGGAAGATGCCTTCTAATACCTACCGTTCAACCATCCAGCTCGCTTGAAAATGTCCAATAACTTGTATATGTTAACATCCGCTCAATCAGAATAATTCTCAAAGAAATGAGAACCTAAAGTGCAACTCCTTCTGAATGCCAGTGCGGTACTTACACACAAAAGGTGTTCTATAGTCTCTTCTTCTTCGACGTACTCACAGCTTCTGCAAAAGTCGTTGCTGGCAACCTTCGGTCTGCCAGCATGTTTTCCAATTACAAAGTGGCCAGTCATGACGGACACAATGACTGTGAAATCTGTTCTAGCCAATGAATGCAAAGCTGTAGACCTCTTTGAGGCTAGTTTTTGAATGCTCACAGCCCATTCTTTGTGACGACCTATCATTCGTTTCCCTACGGGCCTGATCCTGAAAACTTAGTTTACATGTCGTTAGAGACATACCCACACATTCCAGTTTCCCTGGAATGTGTTTGAGGAAATTCCTAGTCTCGCAAGTTCATCCGCTTTACAATTCCCTAGGATCTGTGATATCTCTGTGGCCCCGCACCCAGAACAGTTGAGTTTTGAACTGTTGAGCCATCTCGTTGAGAGATCTGTGACAGTCGAGGGCGGTTTTTTGGATTCAAAAATACTTTCTCCAATGATTTAATGGCTGCCTAGCTGTCTGAGAAGCTATTTATGCAAATCTTTGCCATTCCACAACTTCCTTAATTGCAAGGATCTCCGGATCTTTAGAGAACAACCCAAAGCCCACCTGATCGCATAGAATGGGATCATTCGTATAGAAGTCTATATAACTTCTATTACCAGGGTTATCGTAGTTCCAATCTTTTGTCAAAAAGCGGCTCAGGTAGCGTGCCAATAGCTCTCTTGCAAGTGTATAGGGCAAGTGTTGCCTTTCTTGCCTTGATATATCTGTGTCCCGGCACCCTGAACAGGTGAACTTTGAACTGTTCAGCCATCTCGTTGAGAGATCTGCAACAGTCGAGAGTGGTTTTTGGATTCAGAAATGCGTTATTCGGAGATTTAATTGGTACAAAGCTGCTCAGGCAGGGTGTAATCCACACTGCCTGGAACATCGGACATTGTATCAAGGATAACACAGTGTCCCTAGCCGCCACATGACCAATGAGAAAGCTCCCTCAACCTCAGGGCAGTGGTCGCTGTAATTTGTCTAGCCACAATGTTCAAAGGCATAAGATGTAGCATTAAATTCAGTGCTTCAGATGGTGTCGTCCTCAGTGCGGCAGTGATATATATATATAACACAAACAAGCCATTCTTTGGATCCGGTTAAGTATTGAGCAGTAGGTGGACTTTTGAAGCGCCGTCCACCAGACCACAACACCATATGACACTATAGGTCTGACAACTGCAGTATATACGCAATGCATAACACGCGGTCTAAAACCCCAACTTTGGCCAATGGCTCTCTTGCAGATGTATAGGGCAAGAGTTGCCTTGCTTGCCCTTTCCAAAATGTTGAAATTGAAGTTCAATTTCCTGTCCAGCAAAACCCCAGGTATTTTGCGCTTTTTGTAATTTTAATATTCTCTCGTCCCAAGGAGACAGGTACCACTGCGGATAATTTGTATCTCTAGCTGAAAAGAACTACTTCTGTCTTGCACGGTTACGCCTAGACCACTTTCGGTAGCCCACTTCGCTGGGAAATTAGTATACCCCCATCCTATGTTGGGGGATTCCTTTTGGAATTTTTTGTCAACATTTTGGAATGGGGCGACCCAAGACTATTCAGCCCAAATTACGATATTATATTCGTACTCTAAACTCAAAATTTTGATTTGGAACCTAATTGTGGCACATTGTCACAGTAGGTTAGCATATTTGTTTGGGGAGCAGTTTAGTTTTAAATAAATATTGGGTTGCCCAAAAAGTAATTGCGGATTTTTCATATAGTCGGCGTTGACAAATTTTTTCACAGCTTGTGACTCTGTAATTGCATTCTTTCTTCTGTCAGTTATCAGCTGTTACTTTTAGCTTGCTTTAGAAAAAAAGTGTAAAAAAGTATATTTGATTAAAGTTCATTCTAAGTTTTATTAAAAATGCATTTACTTTCTTTTAAAAAATCCGCAATTACTTTTTGGGCAACCCAATATTAATATGATTTAGCACAACTATTTCAACCCATTTCTTTGTTTTGTTTCAATAAGCTATTCTCTATCAATTTGAATAATATTAGGCCTACGAACCAATAGCAACGATAAATCGCCACCACATAAAAAGCCACCAAATATTTTTCAAGTCTGCATATCGAATGTCTCCAAAACTGTTAATAAACTTTAACTTTGAATGGAATTTAAATAGGCGCTTATTGTCATATATCGATTTGGCTAATGGCTTATTATGAATTCGTAATTTTTCATTATCGCAGCGTTTGAGCCAAGCGCTCAAAACATATAAAAGCTCAACAAAGAATTATTCTCTTTCCATTTGGACGATTGATGTTTAGAGTGGCCTATCCACAAAACCGCTACAGGCTATGGTGGATTGTGATTTGAAGTGTTAACGCTATTAACAACTGACGAACACGTAACTCTCAAAATTAATTGAGCGATCAGCTTGTATACAGGGCTACTGTGACTTGACTTCTGATCAATGGGTGTTTGAGACCTAAGGCATGTGGCAAATTTGCTATTTATACGCCTTGACAGCGGCAGTCAGAATCAAATGATTTGCTATTGATCATATGGCGGGAGGGGGATTTTGAAATATTGTGCAGTGTTAAGTGTTGATGGTGTGAACAAAATTTGTTTATTTTCTTGATATTTGAACTTTACAATGAAACGGAAAGTTATAAAATGAACTGGTAAAGAGGTGACGTTTTTGTCAAATCCAGAGATTTTTATAGGTGAACTTTTTCAGGTTATGGGCAACTTCGGTGCATACTTGGTTGGTATATTGATGGTCATAAAAGATCATTGTGAAAAATTTCATTCAAATTGGATAAACGTTTGTATGGAAGCTTAATTAGGTTATAGACGGATTCAAACCATCATTGGCACGGATGTTGGAGTTTCTGAGAGAAATCATTATCCAAATCGGATAAGAATTGCGCACACTTATACAGTTGAAAAATATCTAAAACATGTTTGTAGGAGGGGCAATAAAATCCAAACGATCAACTGAGTGAAGTTGCTTGGTGAAATGGCAACAAAGCTTCAACCGAACCTACACGATTTAGGGGACATCTTATATATAACAAGTAAAAGCGTGCTAAGTTCGGCCGGGGCGAATCTTACATACCCTCCACCATGAATCGCATTTGTCGAATTCTTTTCCCGGCTTCTCTTCTTAGGCAAAAAAAGGATAAAAGAAGAGAGTTGCTCTGCTATTAGAGCGATATCAAGATATGGTCCAGTTCGGACCACAATTAAATTATATGTTGGAGACCTGTGTAAAACGTCAGTGAATTCGAATAAGAATTGCGCCCCTTGGGGGCTCAAGAAGTAAAATAGAGAGATCGTTTTATGTGGAAACTGTATCGGGCTATAGACCGATTAAGACCACAATGAACACGAATGTTGATAGTCATGAGAGGATCCGTCGTACAAAATTTCAGCCAAATCGGATAATAATTGCGACCTATAGAGGCTCAAGAAGTCAAGAACCCAGATCGGTTTATATGGCAGGTATATCAGGTTATAAACCGATTTGAACCATACATAGCACAGTTGTTGGATATCATAACAACACGTCGTGCAAAATTTTATTCCAATCGGATAAGAATTGCGCTCTCTAGAGGTTTAAGAAATCAAGACCCAAGATCGGTTTATATGGTAGCTATATCAGGTTATGAACCGATTTGACCCATTCTTAGCACAGTTGTTGGATATCATAACAAAACACGTCGTGCAAAATTTCATTCCAATCGGATAAGAATTGCGCACTCTACAGGCTTAAGAAGTCAAGACCCAAGATCGGTTTATATGGTAGCTATATCGGGTTATGAACCGATTTGAACTATACTTGGCACAGTTGTTGGATATCATAACAAAACACGTCGTGCAAAATTTCATTTCAATCGGATAAAAATTGCGCACTCTAGAGGCTCAAGAAGTCAAGACCCAAGATCGGTTTATATGACAGCTATATCAGGTTATGGACCGATTTGAACCATACTTGCCACAGTTGTTGGATATCATAACAAAACACGTGGTGCGAAATTTCACGACGGATAAGAATTGCGCACTCTAGAGGCTCAAGAAGTCAAGATCCAAGATCGGTTTATATGACAGCTATATCGAAACATGGACCGATATGGCCCATTTACAATACCAACCGACCTACACTAATAAGAAGTATTTGTGCAAAATTTCAAGCGGCTAGCTTTACTCCTTCGGAAGTTAGCGTGCTTTCGACAGACAGACGGACGAACGGACGGACAGACGGACGGACATGGCTAGATCGACATAAAATGTCGCGACGATTAAGAATATATGTACTTTATGGGGTCTCAGACGAATATTTCGAGTAGTTACAAACAGAATCACGAAATTAGTATACCCCCAATCTTATGGTTGAGGGTATAAAAATCAATTTGTGTTTGTATTAGGTTTGTTTTTTTTTTTGTGTTCATTATAGACTCGGAAACTGCTGAACCAATTTTCTTGAAATTTTCATTGATGGTGCATAATGATCCCGTGGTGAAAATAGGGTACCATATTTTTGATATCTGAAGGGGGAGCGGACCCTCCCCCTTACCATAAATTTCAAAAACGCCAGATCTCGGAGATGGGTGGTGCGATTTAAGCGAAATTCTGTGCTCCCCAAACAGGACTTATTTACTCCCAAACAGGACTTATTTACTGACCATGACAATATGGGGCTTAAATGAAAGGTATTTGAGTGTAAAATACGAATCTGATATCCACATGTGGGACCAAGTGTTTTGGGGGGCCGCCCAACCCCGAGAACATTTCCCAAAGAAGACAAGTTTACGATCATAGCAATATGGGACTCTATTGAAAGGTCTTTGGAAGTAAAGCACGAATCTGATATCAATGTTCAGGAAAAGTGTCTATTTAGCCACCACACCCCCATAACACCACCCAAATAGGAAGTATTTGCTGACAATTGCAATATGAGGCTCAAATAAGAGGTATTTTAGAGTAGAACACGAATCTGTTATATATTTACAAAACCAAGTCACTGTGTGGCAGCCCCATCCCCCAAAATACTCCGCAAACCGGTCATGTTTGCCGACTATGGAAAAATGGAGCTCAAATCAGAGGTATTTGGGAGTAGACCATGAATCTGACATTAACATTTGGGACCATCTGTCTAGGGGACGTCCCACCACCATAACAACCCCCAAGTACGACATATTTACTCACCAAGACAATTTGGGTCTTCAAGACAGTGGAGCTCGATATTCATAGTTTTTAGGGCCCATACCCCAAACCGGACATATTTTCTGCCTTTTTCAATAAGGGGTTTAAATGAATTGTATTTGAGGCTAGAAAATGAATTTAATATCCAATTTTGAGGCCAATGGCAATAGAGGGTTCAAATATATAAAAATAGAGCACGTTGCTGATTTATTTTCAGGGCTTCCAACAAGTAAAAAGGCATTAAGTTCGGCCGGGCCGAACTTTGGATACCCACCACCTCGGGTATATATGTAAAATACCTTTCATTCCGAATCTCGACCGATCTCGAATAATAAATGTGGCTTTTATGGGCCTAAGACTCTAAATCGGAGGATCGGTCTATATGGCAGCTATATCCAAATCTGGACCGATCTGAGCCAAATTGACGAAGGATGTGGAAGGGTCGCACACATCTCACTGTCCCAAATTTCAGCAAAATCGGATAATAAATGTGGCTTTCATGGTCCTAAGACCCTAAATCGGAGGATCGGTCTATATGGCAGCTATATCTAAATCTGGACCGATCTGGACCAAATTGACGAAGAATGTCGAGTGGCCTAACACAACTTACTGTCCCAAATCTCAGCAAAATCGGATAATAAATGTGGCTTTTATGGGCCTAAGACACTAAACCGGAGGATCGGTCTATATGGCAGCTATATCCAAATCTGGACCGATCTGGGCCAAATTGACGAAGGATGTCGAAGGGTCTCACACATCTCACTGTCCCAAATTTCAGCAAAATCGGATAATAAATGTGGCTTTCATGGTCCTAAGACCCTAAATCGGAGGATCGGTCTATATGGCAGCTATATCCAAATCTGGACCGATCTGGACCAAATTGACGAAGAATGGCGAGTGTCCTAACGCAACTTACTGTCCCAAATTTCAGCAAAATCGGATAATAAATGTGGCTTTTATGGGCCTAAGACACTAAACCGGAGGATCGGTCTATATGGCAGCTATATCCAAATCTGGACCGATCTGAGCCAAATTGACGATGGATATCGGAGGGCCTAACACAACCCACTGTCCCAAATTTCAGTTAAATCGGATAATAAATGTGGCTTTTATGGGGCTAAGACCCTAAATCGGAGGATCGGTCTATATGGCAGCTATATCCAAATCTTGACCGATCTGAGCCAAATTGACGAAGAATGTCGGAGGGCCTAACACAACTCAATGTCCCAAATTTCAGCAAAATCGGATAATAAATGTGGCTTTTCTGGGCCTAAGACCCTAAATCGGCGGATCGGTCTATATGGGGGCTATATCAAGATATAGTCCGATTTAGCCCATCTTCGAACTTAACCTGCTTATGGACAAAAAAAGAATCTGTGCAAAGTTTCAGCTCAATATCTCTATTTTTGCAGACTGTAGCGTGATTTCAACAGACAGACGGACGGACATGTCTAGATCGTCTTAGATTTTTACGCTGATCAAGAATATATATACTTTATAGGGTCGGAAATGGATATTTCGATGTGTTGCAAACGGAATGACAAAATGAATATACCCCCATCCTTCGGTGGTGGGCATAAAAACACCCCTAAATCGGCCATATTTACCGACCATATTGAAGACCATAGTTAAAGTCATTGTGCCAAATTTCAGCCATAGGGGCTCAAGAAGTAAAATCGGGAGATCTGTTTATATGGCAGCTATATCAAGTTTTGAATCGATTAATGCTAAACTCAGTACAGTTATTGTAAGTCCTAACAAAACATCCCAAGCAAAATTTCAGTCAAGTTGGATAAGAATTGCGCCCTCTAGAAGAGGCGCAAGTAGTCGAGATATCGGTTTATATGGCAGCTTTATTAAAACTTGGACCGATTTGGCCCATTTACAATCCCAACCGACCTACACTAATAAGAAGTATTTGTGGAATTTTTCAAGCGCCTAGCTTTTCTATTGGTCGGTCATCGGTCATCGCTGAAAACACTGGAAAGACTGATTGACCTGAAGATGACAGGGGGTCTGACGCCGGAAAACTTCATGCATACATCAAATGACCTTTCACGAGATGGTACAGGAGGTCGATACGTCTCTCCGACAGAAGGATTACACTTCGGGGGCTTCAAAAATATGGAGATAGGGGCGACAGTCGCCGCCTTAGACCGCACGGGTCGAAACTGTCCTGAAAGAGGAACACCGACGAAAGAAGCCGTAAGGTACTGTGCGCTTTTTACTCCTGCAGGAGGATGTTCTGTAGGAAGTGGAGGGTGACTTCCAAAATATTTTTTGGATGTAAACGGCCATCGTGAGACCAGTACTGGCCTATGGAGCACTGGTATGGTGGAATGCAATGGGTAAGAGGCCGCGTGCAAGGGAGTTCGAGAAGGTTCACAAACTGGCCTGCGTCGGAATCACAGGGACACTGAGATCCGCACCGCAAGCAGGCCAGGAGGCGATGCTGGATACGCAGCCCATTGGAGCGTATATTTGAAACTGCGCCGCCAAGGTCGCGCTTAGTGTGAGGGAGCTCGGCATGCTGAAGGAGGATGGTTGCGGCCACAGTTCGATTCTGGGTGTTATGAATACGGAGGGTAGACTGAGGAGGATCTCTCACTACCTGGCACCAGTGCCGACTGGAATGAAGGCATTCGCGATTCGATTTCCTGGAAGGCACGAATTGAGGGCGAATGGTGTACTTAAGGGGGAAGAGAGCTCGATCTACACAGATGGCTCCAAGATGTAGTAAGGGACCGGATTGGGGATCTACTCTGATGCACTCAATATCAGTATATCTCCGAAACTGCCGGACGAGTGTACGGTCTTTCAGGCAGAGGTCTATGACATTGCAGTGGCCGCAAGGGAAATTCTGGTATGGGATTTACCGCCCGTGTGTGGACAGTATGGCAGCACTCATGGCCTTAGGGTCGAGATGCGTTGCGGATTGTTTGGAATCCCTGGATAGGCTCCAGGCCCACGAGGTGACGCTGACATGTGTTCCTGGGCATGAGGGGATTCCTGTAAATGAGAGGGAGGAAGAGTGCTCCAGGAGGGTTCGTCTACGCCGGGTGGACCAGTCATCGGTCTTGTCTACGTGCCATTTGTCGAGCTACACAGTAGCGCTATGGCCAGTCATGTGACACTCTATGTGTATGATAGCGAAGGCGTTATCTCAAAGTTAATCAACAATTGTTCTAAACAAAAAAGTTTGTGAAATTTCACATCATGTCCGCCCGTCCGATAATCCGTATTTCGAAATCACGATAGCGATCGAACACAAAAAGCCAGCCGCTTGAAATTTGACATTATGAGTCATGTAGATGTAGAAGAAAAATTGAAAAATCGAAGAAGTTTAAATCAATAAAAACGGTATCGAAGGTAATGGAGTTGTTAAGTAGAACCAGAAAGCAGACCTCCTTATGGATTCCGAGACCTCGATCAAGGCGGAGATACACCTGTGGTCAGTGCGAAAACCTGATTGCCTATCAGATAACAACGATTCCTGCGAGAGAGATATTCCGACATCTCTTCATGCATGATTGCTTCAAAAACCTTAGAATGGTAGCACAAAATTGCTATAGGGCAAAACTCCATATTAGATTTAGGCACAGGTACAATCCTAGCATTTTCCTAAGTAGAAGGAAATGTGTTTGAACTCAGCATCGTATTGAAAATGTAGGTAAAGTATGGTAATAAATCTCCACCGACGTTGGACTAAAATCTTAGCACTTCTTGGGAACTGAAAATTAGGGTCATCAAGCCATCCACCACTCCATCATCACACCCATAATATGAGGTATCTGCCTGTAGCATTGGTATATTAATGAATATGTAGTTGACCTCCCCAGTTCCTTAATGGAATGTTAATGGGAAATTTAGTTGGTAGTTGATCTCGTCCGCTTCACCAACAGAGCAACCCGAGGCTCTAGACTTCCCAACTCCTATATCATTAAAAACCCATTGCTCTTAGAATCAATGGCCAAACTTAATCGGTTATAATAGATATAATCAATCCGACTGTTCGCATACCTTCTTGCAGCACGACATTTCTCCGGATTCTTATAGCGCCTCCACCTGGAGTATACTCTATCCCTATAATTTATACACCTTCTCATAGCAGGGTAATAAATCGATCTTTTTTGGCCTCAATTCCCTATATCGGGAGTTTGGGCGGTCGGTCTATAGAGCAGCTGTATCAAAATATAGTCCGATCTAAAGCACACTTCACAGAAATTGGTAGTGGTTTACCTGAACTCACTGTGCCAAAATTCATCGAAATCTGATGAAAAATGAATACTTTATTGCCTCAAGATTTTAAGTATGGAGATCGGTTTATATAGCGGATATATATAACTAAAATCCGATTTTATGAGATCAGAAGTTCAGTTTTATATACAAAAAATGCGAAATCATCAAAAATTGTTTAGAAAATGTTTTTATACCCAAGATATTTGCAGAGTTATAAATACCCAACAAGTAAAAGCGCGCTAAGTTCGGCCTTGCCGAATCCTATATACCCTCCACCGTGCACCGCATTTTTCAAGTTCTTTGAATGAATTTTTTAAATAGAATAACAGTGGTCATAGAGAAACACCTTCTCCAAAATTTCAGACAAATCGATTAATAATTGCGCCCTCCAGAGGCTTAAAAAGTCCAACTGGGAGATAGGTTTATATAGCAGCTATATCAGGTTATATACCGATTTAGACCATACTTGGAACAGTTGTTGGAAGTCATACTAAAACGATGCAATATGCCTAATTTCAACCATATTGGATAAGAATTGCGCCCTCTAAAAGCCCAAGAAGTCAAATCGGGAGATCGGTTTATATGGCGGCTATATCAGTTTTTGGCACAGTTTTTGGAAGTCAAAATAAATCTCTTCATACTAAATTTCGGCCAAATCGGATAAGAATTGCGCCATCTAGAATCTCAAGAAATGAAGACCCACAGTAGGTTTATATGACAGCTATATTAGGTTATGGACCGATTTAACCCATACTTAGCACAGTTGTTAGGTTAGGTTGAAAAGAGGGTGCAGATATTAATCCCCTCCATGCCACTATGGACATATGCCTAAGCTAGTAATCGGCGCTCTAAAACCTATAAAGTAACCTCTAACAAGAAAATTTTAAGTTAGGAATTCCGTGCTATTTACAAAATCCTTGACTGTTTTCATAACCACTCCCCTAAGTTGGTTCATGTCTGGTATTGTGTCTCCAACTAAGTGTCGGTATCTGTTAGATGCGAAAGCCGGGCAATGACAAAGGAAATGCTCTTCCCCGCATGCCCTACACATGTTATCACTTGCCGCACCGATTTGACATAGGTGAGCTCGTAGTCCTATGTGTTCCGTTATGATACCAATAGCTATACTGACCTCCTTCTTACTTCCTTTTAGTAATAGTCTCGCTTTTTCACGATCTTGATCCCCCCATAGGATTTTCGCCGTCCTACTGTTCCACTATTTTGTTTGCGCATTCGTCGCCCACTCCATTAACTCGGTCTGCGTCGATCCGAAAGGCTTCGGGTTAACGGCAGTCCTCTGGCCTTCATCGCCTAATCGTCTGTCCTTTCATTTTCCCTTACTCTGTTATGGCCCTGCACCCAAACAATGCGGATTTTGCCATCCTCAGAGAAGGCGTTAATCTCCTTCTTACACTGCAAGACTGTTCGTGACCTTACCGTCCAGACTGTTATTGCCCTTATGGCAATTTTACTGTCGGTAAAGATGTTCACACTCGACGTCCTCGCGTTAGCACCACACCACTTCACGCATTCCGTGATCCCCAGAATCTCCGCCTGCAGGACCGTGTTATGGTCAGACAGTCTAAATCGGATCTCAGTCCCTGGGTTCTCAATGTAAACCACCAGACCCACTCTGTCCTCTAGCTTTCATCCATCCGTGTAATATGATCTTCCAGATGGCAATACTAGGGTTCCGTCAATCCAAGACTGTGCCGATGGCAGAAGTCCCTCGCACTCGACTTCAAGGTTCATCTCAGGTATCCGATCGGAAAACTCTTCCCTTCCTTCCAGGTTTCCTATCGTCGGCTCGATTATACAGCGATGGTATGAGCTGCTCCCATCCTCAGTCTATTCTCCTATCGCCTTACTTCTCATAGCCGCAGTGGCTGCCTCATACTTAATCTTTACGCGTGGTCCTCATCGCTCCGCCTTTGCCAAGACAACATGTTCTCTGAACCTGTTGTATGGTCCTTATGTTGCACTTTTTCTCCATAGCAGTCCACCAAACTACTGAGGCGTAAGTAAGAATTGGTCTATTCACGCTCTTGTAGAGCCAGTAGACTATCCTCTGATTCAGGACCCATTTCGAGCCTACGGCCCGTCTACATAGTGCCCAACATCTGTGAGCCTTCCCAGAATGCTCCTGTGTGTAACACTTCCAAATCAGTTTCCTGTCCAAGATCACACCTAAGTTTTTGTCCTTGTCAGATATCGAAATCGTCTTATTGAGGAAGCGTGGTGCTTTAATTTGGCTCGCCTTCGTCTTCCTCGTGAACAGGTATATTTCAGTCTTCTCGGGGTTAACATTGAGTCTAGCCCATTGGGTCTAGCCCAGTCATATGCCATATGCAAGACTCTTTCGGCCCTTCTGCATAGCTCGTTCGGATCCTTACCCCTTAGAAGTATTATAACATCGTCTGCGTAGCATGCGGGTTCAAATCCCTCCTTAGTCAGCATCCGTAGTAGGTCATTTATGGTGGTCACCCATAGAAGAGGCGATAGAATGTTCCCCTGTGGAGTTCCTTGTGCCACTTTCTCCCTTATGTTTATGCCATGGGAGCCGCAATTTATCAACTAGTTCCTTAGCATATGGTTAATCCAGTCTCTAAGGACCCGTACTGGTCTAAGAATTGGATCAATGTGTCGGTTCGCACATTGTTAAAAGCCCCCTCGATGTCAATGCATACCGCCAGGGTGTTCGTTTTGGCATCGAGGGATTCTTCTCCACCGACTTTCCCTTGACATAGGCATGCTGTTTGTATTTTAGCAGTTCGCTGAATGCCCTACTCTTTATCATGGTGTCCATAACACGTTCCATGTTTTTGAGTAGAAAGGACGTAAGGATTAAGGGTCTGTAGGCCTTTGGTGTCGCATAACTTGCCTTGCCGGGCTTGGGTATAAACACCAGCCTTGCCTCCTACCAGGCTTTCGGAGTATATGTAAGTACTAGGAACGCTGTGAAAATTTTGGGCAAATGAGGCGCCAGATAGTCTGCCTCTTTCAGTAGTAACGCCTGAAATATTCCATCAGGTCCGGGTGACATAAATGGTTTGAAGCTACTCAAGGATTCCTTCACCATAGCACAGTTGTTGAACGTCATAACACTTCATGCTAAATTTCAGCCAAATCGGATAGGAATTGCGCCCTCTAGAGGCTCAAGAGGTTATGGATTGATTTAGAGCATACTTGGTACAGTTGTTGAGAATTGCACCCTTTATCCTATATCAGGTTATCAACCAATATAGGAAGGAATACGAAACACTACTTGCAAAATTTTAACCAAATCGGATAAGAACTGCGCCCTCTAGAAGCTCAAGAATTCAAGATCCAAGAGCCAGCTATATCAAAACATGGACCGATTTGGCCCATTTACAATCCCAAGCGACCTACACTAAAAAAAAATATTTGCGCAAAATTTCAGGCGTCTAGGTTTACTCCTTCGGAAGTAAACATGCTTTCGACAGAGTGACAGGCAGGGTTAGGTCGACTTAAAATGTCGTGACGATCAAGAATATAAATACTCTAAAGTATCTTATATGTATATTTCGAGGTGTTACAAACGGTATGACAAAATTAATACAGCCCCGTACTATAGTGGAGGGTATAGAAAATGTGTGTTTTTTTTTTTTTGATTCAATAAACACTTTTTTTTTTATTCAATAACACTGATTCAATAAACACCCAAGCTTTGGGTATTTACTTGGTAAAAACCCATCTCTAGTCATGGTCAATACATGTGGTCGATGTGGAAGTAGTTTTATGGTTTGGGCTGTCCCCAAAACATTTGGCTCAAAACTCGATATACCATTTTTTTCTAGTCCCAAATACCTATCATTTTGTCATGATTGGTCTATACATCCCTTTGGGGGGGATTTTGAGGCTGGGGCGATACCCTCCTACATACTTGGTCCCAAATTTGGTTATGAAATTTTTGTTTTTAGGTAACTATAAGAGTGCAAACAAAATTTCGCTTAAAGCGTCCTATACATGTCTGCGTTTTCGAGTTTTTGAAAATTAAGACGGGAGGGGGAGGTTCTCTCCCCATTTCCTTGACATTTGATATGAGTATTTTTTAACATTTTATTATAATTTACATATTTTATTGAGTGAGGTCTACGGCGTCTGTGGCATCAGCATTAAACTATTGCTTTAGCCTGCGTCGCCTTTGTCGTCTATTTCTACGCTTCCTACGTAATTTGCGAAGCCTACGTTGCTTGCGCCTACGTTGCTTCTTACGCTTACGACGACCGCCCTTCCTTGTTGCACGTCTTTTGGAACCACGTTTCCTTGGTTGTTGTCTTTGCTTTTTCAAACGACGTTTAAGTTTCCTGGTAACTTTTCTCACATGTCTCTTTCGTTTGTTGCCAAGTCTTTTTTTGCGCCTGCGTTGTTGTTTACGTCTACGTCTGCGTCTGCGTAATTGACGCCGTTTTTTGCGGCGCTGTAATCTACGCCGACGTCTTAATTGAGGACTGGCAGCACGTGGCGATTCTGCGAAATTGTGATTATGAGATAGATCCAAAAGACTTTCTTCTTGATCATCTTCTTCTTGCAGATGGTGTCCATGTTGTTTCTTAAAACTGCCAACCGTGTTGGTTGACTTTTTATGTTTCACATTTAGGTCATTGCTTTCGGCAGCTCGACCAAGTTTTATGAAAGGTTTTAGCGGAAATAGCGGTGCTGGTGTCGGTGATTGGGGTGGTGGTGGTGGTGGCGATAATGTTGGTGGTGGAGGAGGTGACGAGAACGTTGGACTTGGGAAAAATGTAGTTGTTGGAGTAAATGGGGCTGTTGGACTAAATGGAGCTGTTGGAGTAAACGTGGATGTTGGACTTGGTGGTGGTGTGGGGAATGTCGGCTGCGGTGATGGCGGCGGTGGTGGAAATGGTGGAAATAGTGGTGATGGTGGAAATGGTGTAGAAGGCGGCAAATTTGGCGGTGGAGGTGACGTAAATGCTGTCAACGATGGCGGCGGTGGTGGCAAAGCAGTCGTTGTTGCTGTGGCTCCTTTTAACGAATTCAATGTGTCCCAAATGTTCAGTTGACGCCCTTGAAGTTCAAGGCGTTGTTGATGTCGCCCATAGAGCCTATAACCAGAACGCTGCTGCTGTTCTCTGGCATCTACAAAAGACAATCTTTTCTATTTTTAGTTTCGTCACAATCTCATTTTCAGCTCACCTGAGTAGTATATATAAGGGGGTTTTAGAACTTTGAGTATCGAGAGTATGAGTCATCGATGACGTCATAACCCCACCCCACCCCAAACCCCACCCCACCCCAAACCGCAAACCCCACCCCACCCCATTGATGACGTCATAACCGCAGCCCACCCCACCCCATTGATGACGTCATAACCGCACCCGACCGCAACCGCAGCCGATCGTAGCGCAGGTGGCGACCGCAGGGGGGTATGACCACATACGGGCCGCCGGTTGAAATGTGTGGACGGACATTAGGGTGCAGATCGCAGGGCGCAGATCGCAGGGCGCAGATCGCAGGGCGCAGATCGCAGGGCGCAGTGGCAGATTTCGAACCCCACCCCACCCCAAACCCCACCCCACCCCAAACCGCAAACCCCACCCCACCCCATTGATGACGTCATAACCGCACCCCACCCCACCCCATTGATGACGTCATAACCCCACCCGACCGCAACCGCAGCCGATCGTAGCGCAGGTGGCGACCGCAGGGGGGTATGACCACATACGGGCCGCCGGTTGAAATGTGTGGACGGACATTAGGGTGCAGATCGCAGGGCGCAGATCGCAGGGCGCAGATCGCAGGGCGCAGATCGCAGGGCGCAGTGGCAGATTTCGATGATGACTCATCGCCCAACTTCAACTAGTGTTGGAGGGTGGGTGATGTAGATTGCTGACCGCAGGCTATAGTTTGGTTTGAGTGTGAGAGTTTATGATTAATGTTGAATGTTGTGTGACCACCACACTGGAGTGTGATGAAATAATTGTGGTCAGTGTAGTTCTATTTTTTCCCAGGAAGAACAAGAGTAAAAAATTATATTTGTTTTCGTATAAAAAGGGCAAACGGTTTCATATTGTAATCATTATATTAAAAATCATTTATTTAATCAAATTCAAAATTATTGTTATAAAAATGAGAGAATTTGTATGTAATATTTGTGAGAAAACTTACAAACATAATCAATCTTTGAATCGTCATTTGCGTTTACAACATTCAATTGAGTGTGTGAAATGTAATCAGAATTTTAGTACTTATCCAGAGCTTTTAAAGCATATGAAGTCAATGGACCACAATGAAAAAAAAGAGGAAAAAACGGTATACTGTGAAAATTGCAATTTAGCTATTCCAAAAAATCAGTGGAAGAATCATATCAGCACTAACACACACATCGATAAGTGTGTAAAATGGTTAGATAAGGATGTGTCTTGCTTTGGATCTAGCTTTCAAAATCGAATAGAAAGTTATAAAATAAAAAATAGTGAGATCAATAACTTGATACCCGAAAACTTTTTCAAATCAATTCAAGAAAAAGTAATCAATATAATTCAAAAGGCGTTGCAAAAGCATGAATCTATTAAATATAATTGTACACTACATTGTAATTATATTTTGATGAAAGAGAAAGCGGAAGATGAAATTAGTTTATTTACACATCACACAAAAATGTTGGTACTATCTCCCTCAAGTACACTGGAAGAAATTTTAAATCATTATATTGAAAATTGTAATGAAATAATTAAAAAAATGAGTGAATTCCAAGAACGAGATAGTGGATGGACTTTAATCGAAATAAAACATCTAGAGATCAACATCAACAAATATACATGTTTGAGAGGATCTCAATACATAAATCTTCCTCCCAAAATAAGGAATAAAAAGGCTTGCATCAATGTGCAAAACAATGATGTCTATTGTTTTAAATGGGCAATAATATCAGCATTAAATCCACTTCCAAAGGAAAAGAAACCACATAAATGTAGCAACTACAAAGTAACGGACATTAAGGCACACATTATAACATTGGAAAATAATATAATATTAAATTTTGAAAACATGGAATTTCCCCTTACCATAAATAAAATCAGAGTCTTTGAGTTGCAGAATCCTGATATAAGTATAAATGTGTTCGGTTTAGAGGATGCTAAGATTATAGGTCCTTACTATTTTACAGAAGCTGAGAAATCAACTCACATCAATCTTCTCCTAATAGAAGAGGATGATAAATTTCATTACATCTGGATAAAAAATATATCAAGGTAAAAATAATAAGATATTATTTTGATTACAATACAATACTAATTTATTAAAAAAATATATATATTTTTAGATTGTTGCGAAGTTCTATAACAAAGAATAAAAATAGGATTCATTTTTGTAACACCTGCTTAACTCATGTTTCTTCAAGTAGTAGACTAGAGAAACACAAACGTGAGTGTAAAAAGATGGTGACAACAATGCCATCAGATAAAGATAAAATACTTAAATTTAAGAATTTTAAACATAAATTAGATAGGTTTACGTTCAAAAATGTATTCAATTAAGATTGATAAAGTAGATGAAGAAATAAAGAAAATAAAAGGTGTAAAACATTGTGTTACAGCAAAACTTTCAACCAACGATTTTAAAAAATGTCTTTTTGAACAAATTAATTATTATGATTCTATGTATGTTTTTAGATCAAAAATTCATCAATTGTACACACAACATATACATAAATTAGTTTTAAATTATTTAGATGATAAGAGATTTATAAGAGAAAATGGTGTTGACACCTATGCTTGGGGACACTATAAAATAAAAAAATAATTAAAAGAAAAAAATGGTTTTGTTTGTTTTGTTTTTTTCACAAGATATTATATTTATTAAAGAGAAATTGTATACATAAATGACCACAATTGTAAGTATTAAATTTTTGTTTTTGTTTATAATTGTATTCGATAGGTGGTTTTAAATAATTAATAATTTCCAACGGTGGTTGTAAATTACCAAAACTATCAAAATATTCCTTATAGTTGTAATTTTTGTAATAGGCAACCCAATGTGTTCCTGGCCCATTAGTTGTATCTAAATTAACTATTCCACATTCTTGTCGTAGTGGTTTGTTTGGTAATGAGTCACGCATAAAAACCCCTCTAAAGTGTTTCAATGGCTTGCAGTACTTAACCAAATCGATATCCGTCAATGGTCGATTGGGTAATCTACTTAGAAGTTTTTTGGAGCTGGTTTATAGTAAAGTCCATATCCTTTTTTATAAGGTTTAAGATATAATCCTTTTCCCATAGCAATTGATTCCATATATCTGTTATGACGAGTAGCTTCAGCTAATTGTTCTTTCCCATTTTTGATATCCTTAACTGCTTTTACAATAGCCGATCCTCCAGTTGCTAAACCTCCAAGGGCTGATAACGCAGTTAAAATTGGAACTATTGGTAGAAATCCACCAATTTTTGGTACTCGAATGACTCTTGGTACACCAATATTACTCTTCTTTTTATTTTTAAAACTTGAATGTACAACGTTTTTTGCAATTTTTACAGCATCATATATATTGTTAGGTTTCTTATCTTTTAATACTTTTAAAGTATTCTTAACTGTCGATGCAAATAATTTTTGCTTACATTGCTTTTTCTTCATTTTTCTTTTTGTTGTCATACCGAGTCCGAATTTAACTTTTGCTTTAAGTAAGTTTGTTACTAACCAAGCGTTTGCTCGTTCTTTCCAATTGCTATCTGTTGATTTAACTCTTTGCCAAGCTTTTTCTATTAAAACTTTATCAGCTTGATGACGAGAATGAATATCTTTATTTTGTGAGTATGCAATATCGTGTTCTCTACAAGCTGAATCCAATAAATTTATTCCTTTGTCTCCTTGTGCTAAACGTTGTGCTAACTTAGTTCCTGGTCCACAAAATTGATATCCAGGTAAATGCACTTCAAACGGAAGATTATTAATTAAGTTGTTTACCAATCCAAATCCAGTAACAGACTGTTTACATTTATTATAAATCTTGTAATTAATAACCATAATTTTTTTTGATTATGTAGTGATAGGGTACACGATTTAAATGAAAATAAGAGTTTTTGTATATATATACTTAAATTTATATTGAAAAAGTTTAGTTAGCAATATGCGTTTAATAGAACAAACTAAACAGATTGCTGTGAAAAACATTGATAATGTCTGTTCACAGAAAAAAAGGATTGTACATAGTACTTTATTACCAAATTCTATACGTGCCCTTATAGTAGGCCCATCAAATTGTGGTAAAACAAATGTTATGATTAGTCTCATAGAAAGCCCTAATGGCCTCAAATTCAGGAATATATATATATATTCTAAATCTTTATATCAACCAAAATATCAATATTTAAAAAAATTGATTACTCCAATCAAAGGAATAAACCTATTCACATTCTCTGAAAATGAAAAAGTTATAAGTCCAGCCAAAGCAAATATGCATTCTATAATGGTATTTGATGATGTAATTTGCGATAAACAAAATACTATAAGGGATTATTTTTGTATGGGAAGACATAAACACATTGATTGTTTTTATTTATGTCAAACATATACAAGGATTCCTAAACACTTAATACGTGATAATGCAAACATGATTATCATATTTAAGCAAGATGAAATGAATATTAAACATATATATAATGATCATGTCTTGGGTGACATGACATTTAAAGATTTTTTAAAGCTTTGTAGTGAATGTTGGAAAGATAAATATGGATTTCTTATTGTGAGCAAGGATGATCCCATTGATAAAGGTCGATATCGCAAAGGATTCAATTGTTTTATTCAGTTATAATATAAATCAGATTGATAACAGATATAATGTAGATTATAAACAGAATAGAGAGCAGATTGGTGACAGAAAGAAAGCAGATCGGTAGCAGATATAAAGCAGATCGGTAGCTGATATAAAGCAGATCGGTAGCAGATGTAAAGCAGATCGGAAGCAGATGGATACATAACCAAAAAAAAATAAAAAATAAATTATCCAATCATGAAGAGACACAATTTGTTGAAGGAAATTGTAAAAACACGAGCAGTATTGAAAGAAAAGTTAAAAAACATTAAACTTAATCAAATAGATAGGGATAATCTATTAGAAGATACATTTCAACCAATAACCAAACCTTTGAAGGATATTATAGGAAAACTAGATGAGAACAAAAAAGAAAGTAATCAGTATTCTAATAAATATAATGATAAAAATATTTATGATTATAATAAACAATATGAAGACGATGGAAAACTTGATAAAAACAATAAGGATGATGATGATGATGATGATAGCTTTATATCAGACATTTATAATGATGATGATGACTATATGTCTAGCAATGGACTTCAAATGAGAGATATTACCTCAAGTAATGATAATGAAAGATATAATAATCAACATTCATCAACAATATTTCCGAATATAGTAAATTCTACACATAAAGAAGATAATTCAGAAATAGAACAGATGGATATAGAGAAATTTTCACAAAAACGAAAATTTTCATCAGATGAAAATAACACTAATAAAAGGATAAGAAAAAATTATAATATTCCAGTTGATTTAAAGAGAAAAGATTATACACTAGAAAAATGTGGAGTGAATCGGAATGAGCTTAGAGAAAAATTAAAACGATCTAATGATAACAATCTCAGTTTATTTGACGATAACGATAATAAGCGGATGAAAAAATCACATCTATTTTCAAAACGAAAATGTGAATTTCAGTTAAATACTAATAAAAAACGTATAAAATTAACTAACAACAAAATCATAAATATAAATAAACGAAAAAGACCCTCACAATTAAATACTGATAGAAAACGTTTAAAATTGATTAATAACAACCAATTAAACTTGAATAAACGGAAAGGTGTTTCACAATTAAATCTTGATAGAAAACGTATAAAATTGAATAATGATATCTCATCAAAATTGAATAAACGAAAAGCTGTTACGCAATTAAATATTGATAGAAAGCGAATAAAATTGAGTAGTGATAATCTATCAGACATAAATGTAGCATCTTCATTACCCAACGTTCTACAAACACTTATCGATAATAGACAATTAGATAAAGTTTATGGATTTCATATAGATACAAATGGAAATATGTATTTTGGAAAAAATCAATTAAAATTTAATGGATGTAACTCTATTCAAATTGGGGAATCTATTTGGAAAATGTCTCCCGGACTATTTCAACTCATGTTTCACATTAAACCTCAACATTATACAAAGAAGGATTTAAATCAATATAAGGATATTTTGATGAAAACAAATGCTCATAAAAGAAATTATTTACCAGGAGAACAAATTAAGGGAACTCAAGCTTATAAATATCAATTTATAATAAAACGGTTATTTGATGTGAATTCAAATAGGATATCCAAAGGTAATGGATTGAGTTTGAAATCATTAGACAATCACAAACCAAATTATATATATTGGGATGACCCTAACGAATTGGTTGACAGATTAAGATTGCTCCTTTCATCTGAAGGTGTTGGTCACAACAATCACAAAAACGAAATTATTTCAATTGTTGAAGAATTGCGAGAAGCACATATTATTAAATAAAAAAATCAAAAATGTATACAATCAATAAATTTGGAGAGAGCGGAAGTAAAAACCAAGTCAACAATGCAATGCTAAAATTGAGTTTAGGTAGATCACTTGGAATTACTATTCACAACAATGCTTTAAACTTTCATGGGAAGAAAATAACTAATTTAAGTGCTCCCTCTGATCCTGATGATGCTGTAACAAAAATATTTTTGAAAAAAAAAATAGATAAAATCGAAAATAAAATCAAAAATCAGCAAGATGAAATACTTAGAAGATTCGAAGAATTACAGAACAAACTAAAAGAAGACATACATATAGAAAAAATGAAAGAATATATTTTCAAATGGGTTGAAGTGGAAAAAATTGTTCTAGAAAATAAAAAACATATTGAAGCTATAAACAGTGATTTAACTAAACTAAAAAGTGTGATTGATCAATTTAACAACAACTTGAGTACCAATTTGAATATTTTGAAAAATCATAATATTGAAGATACGAAAAAAATTATTGAAGATACTTTAAAAATAATAAATATCCGATTTGATTCCATCGAAGATTTTCTTTTTCAAAGTATTGGATATACTAGAAAAAATAAATATTTTAATTAAATATTTAAAATCAAAAATAAGATATAGTAGAGGGTATATAACATCAAAACAAAACAATTTTTACTTCAATCGACAACATCAATATGGAGCTTAACCAGGATAAGAGAGAAATTGTTAATGAACTACACAAGCAAGCACGAAAAAATTTTGGAAGGAGACGAGTGGTTATGAAGGGTATCGATGATTTGTGGCAAGCGGATCTTGTTGAAATGGGTAGTTATGTGAACTTTAACAGCGGATATCGATATCTTTTAACCGTTATAGATACATTCTCGAAAAAAGCTTGGGTTGAAGCAATAAAAAATAAAACAGCTCAAAGTGTAGTAAAGGCTATGCAGAAAGTTTTCAATCAAAGTAGTCGAAAACCCAAAAATTTACAAACTGATGATGGAAAGGAGTTTTTTAATAACAATTTTTCTCAACTTATGCAAACAAATCATATAAATCATTATTCAACATACAGCACTCTAAAAGCATCAATCATAGAACGATTTAATAGAACACTGAAAGGAAAAATGTGGAAAGAGTTTAGTTTTCGTGGAAATTATAAATGGATTGATATATATAAAAACCTAGTTAATATATATAATAACACATTTCATCGAACTATAAAAATGTCGCCGAATGATGTGAATTCCTTAAATGAGAAATCACTTTTAGATTCAGTCTACAACAACCTCAAGGTATTTAAAAGACCAAAGTTTAAAATCAATGATAATGTGCGAATAAGTAAATATAAACAACATTTTGAAAAAGGATATACACCAAATTGGACTACCGAAATATTTACAGTTAAATCTATTAAAAATACAAATCCTAATACATATATACTTAAGGACTATCAAGGAAGGGATATAGAAGGTGGTTTCTATGAATATGAGCTATCAAAAACCAAATTTCCACACACATATTTAGTGGAAAAAGTGATTAGAAGGAGAGGAAATAGACTTTATGTAAAATGGTTAGGATTTTCTTCAGAGCATAACTCTTGGATAAATGCTAATAATATTTCACAATAAAAGAATAATCAATTACATAAATCATTTATTCTAACGTCAACCGTAGAGATGTCGATAACATTAACCTTAAATGATGAAAAATCAGTACTTGTCGCCAACTACTTTCCACCAATAATTTTGAAACAAAGCTATGTTTGCGGTTTAATAAGTTTTGATACATATCACTCAATACCAAATGTTGATGAAGAGAACAATAAATTTCATATAGGTGGACATGAAATAACTATTCCTCTTGGATCATATGAATTTTCGAATATATCTGAGTTAATAACGGATGAATATCGCAAGCTTAATAAAAAAAATGGAAATCTTATTATGAAAGCAAATTACAATACACTTCAAACATATCTGAAGAGTACGCTTGATCCAATTTATTTTGATAAAGAAAACACTATTGGTTCATTATTAGGTTTTAGTAAAAGAGTACTTGAATCGAATGTTGATCACTATTCTGATAAAGTGATAGAAATTACAAAAGTAAACACTATAGTTATTGAGTGTAATATTGTAACAGGATCCTATATAAACAACAAGTCAGCGCACACTCTTCATCAGTTTTCACTCGTCGTTAGCCCAGGATATAAAATCACGGAAAATCCTACTAACGTTATATATCTACCTGTTAATACAAACACAATAAATACCATTGTTTTGAAAGTTGTTGATCAATCTGGAAAATTGATAAACTTTCGTGGGGAAAAAATTTCAATTAGATTACACTTGAAACCATCTAAAGAATGATAATATTTAACAAAAAGGAGGTATTTGCGGATATAACAATCACTCAACCATCAACTTTGAAGGGATACACAACTAAAATATCACATCACCACAACAGGAAACATAAAGGATTAAAAAGGAAAAAGAGAAATATTTTAAGTAAAACTAACCAAGAGTTCCTGGAAAGTTTGGGTTTCACACTAAAATAATAAAGGGTTGAGTTTAAAAATGAGTAACATTATTAATGTTTTACAAAAACCACAATTTGATAATGCTATAATAAGAAAGGAGTATCACAGCTATATATCATATTTACAATCATTTCAAAATAATGATGAAATTAGGATTTCCATTCAAAACCAAGACCTGTATGTCGTTCCTGGTGAGAGTTTTTTATACATTGAAGGTTTTGCAACAAAAGCGGACTCTACAGTATCAGCATCGATAAAGTTATTAAACAATTGCATAGCACACTTATTTGATGAGATAAGATATGAACTTAATGGTATAGAAATTGATCGTACACGTCATTTGGGTATAGCAACAGAAATAAAAAATTATGTATCATTAAATGAAAGCGAAAGTCGAAATCTAGTCAACGCAGGATGGGCTCCATTTAATACAGATGATCTTACTCTTGTGAGTGGATATTTTAATTTTTGTGTTCCACTGAAAATGCTTCTTGGATTTGCTGAAGATTTTGATAAAATTATAGTTAATGCTAAACATGAATTAATTTTATTGCGATCAAAAGATGATACGAATGTATTGAAATCTATCATTTCCAGTGAAACCTGTAAACTATCAATTTTAAATATTACATGGAAAGTTCCACATATTCAACTTGCTGATGTATACAAGCTGCAAATGCTTAAAGTAATTAATAACCGTCAACCACTAAATATATCATTTAGAACATGGGATATGTATTATTATCCTGCAGTTCCATCGAATACAAAAGTTTTATGGAATGTTAAGCTTGCAAATGAAAATGAGCGACCACGTTTTCTTCTTTTAGGATTCAAAAGTAGTGAAAAAAAATTTATTCACTGTGATATAACAAACATTAAGGTTCATTTGAATTCTGATACATATCCATATGATGATCTTAACCTCAAGTTTGATAGGAACCGTTTCGCCCTACTTTATGATATGTATATAAAATTTCAACAAAGCTATTATACACGTGAACCGCAACCTCTATTAACGCGCGAAAAATTCAAGGGTGAAGCACCGATTATTGTTCTTGATGTAACACATCAAAATGAAACAGTAAAAACTGGCCCCATCGATATACGAATTGAATTGGAAACATCTAAAAATATATCACCGAACACATCTCTATACTGTTTAATTATTCATGATAAAATGTTTGAATATATACCTCTAACAAATGAAGTAAGAAAATTATTGTAAATGTAACTATATTTTTTATCTATAGAAATCATAAAATAAATAAAAAGCAAAAACAAACACAAACAAAATGATTTTTTTTATTAATAATGTAAAATTAATATATAGGTGAGTTGTTTAAATGTAAAGAGGGAGAGGTAGAATTATTGTTTAAATATAAAGAGGGAGAGGGAGAGGTAGAATTATTATAAATATAAAGAGGGAGAGGGAGAATTAATGTCGAGAAGAGAAAGAGAATTTTTATTTCGTGTTTGCTTTACATTTATAGAATATATAAGGTTGGGTATTTATACTACATTAATTAGTATCTCTCCAACACACCTCCAATAGTGTAGATATAAGAAAATAATAAATTAACATAATGAAATTATATTGGGTATTACTTTGTTTTGTTATACTTCATGTAACAATTCATAATTCATTATCATTGCCAGTTGTATTTGATTCCACAACTGATTCAGCGTTATCCATTACATCTGATCCTACAATCGACTTAAATTCAAAAACCGTTGAATTTAATTTAACACTACCAAACAAAGATATTCTTAAAGTAAATATTTCATTTGTTATGATGAAAGAAAGTGAAATATTAGAAAACAGAGATGATTTTTATATAAAAAATGAAACAGATGATGCAGACTTATCAACTAGCACCACTACAATAATTCCTATAGAAAGTGAAGAAAAATATTTTACTGTCGATGAAGCTATAGAAGCATTTCGCAAAAGGTTAATTACAAAAGAAGCAGATATTGGTGGTATACTGGATGCTGCAGAACCTTTTTATCGTCATTTTAATTTACAATATGAAGATTTAAATATACCAATCCGTTGTACTTATGATAGTAACTACATGTTACGTCAACTAAAAATAAGTTGTTTTGAATATCGTGAAATTGAACAAGAACGAATTTTAAGTAATGGTGAAATTGAGAAAGTTCGAGTTCAAGATCTCAAAAAACATTTAGAAAATATTGTAATAACTGATATTGAGAACTATACTCAAACATATAAAATGGAAATAAGTTAGAAAACAGCAATTAGTTCTCTTATATACATTGAATTGAATAGTAGTATGTATTTAAATAAATTAATATACGTTGTTGTTTTAATTATCATATATAGAATATATCCTAGTATTCAACAACAACAACAACAATACTATCCAATACCTTACAATAGATGTAATCAAAATCATCAATATGATAGATATAATACCAATCAAAATGCTATTTTTGATGGTGACACTAGTAAACGTATAGAATTTCGAATAAAACTATCAAATAATACAGGAGCAAGAGTATATTTATCAATTCAATTATTAAATAATGCAACAATCGATGAGTCACTAACAACAACAACAACACCGAGAAATAGTCAAACGGATAGACCTAAAATTTTTACTATTGATGAAGCCATTGAAGTATTTAGAAAGGACTTAATAGAAAAGGAAACTAATATTGGTGGGATCATTCAAAGTTCTACAGTATTCTACCGTCATTTCAACTTAAAATATGAAAATGTAGAAATTAGACTCATATGTAGCTATTACAGTAACTACACATACCGCAAACTCAACATTTATTGTTTTGAGTATAATGCTAATAAATTTGAGTATAATTACAAATATAATCAAAGTACGAATGAATTTAACCCATTATTTGAAAGGGAAGAAAATGGTATAAATATCAGGACGCTTGATGTTAATGATTATTTGCAAACGTTACACATGAGTATACAGTAGTTCTCACCGGAATAAGAAAAAAAGCAATATGATTAAAGAAATATATAATTTTTTAAAAACATTTACCAATATCGTTTCCGAAGAAGATAAAAATAAATTAATTAATATAAAATCTCATCTGGAATTTGTGGATAGTTTAAAATGTAAAGAAAGTAAATTTGGTAACCACTATGACTGCTGTGTTTGGTCAAATGATAACGCACAATGTGGTCCAGATACATGTAATTGTATATTCTATGATATGGATAAAAGAAAGGGAGAGGCAGCTGCTGCGAAAATAATTAAAAATTATAAAAATATTTACAATACAGTTAAAAACAATCATTGTAATTTTAACAACCGATGAGTAAAAATGTCTAAAAACAATTTCATAATTATAGATGTTCAAGGTTTTTTCTTAAATAATAAATTTATTGCGAAGGAAATTTGTATTTTTGAACATAATCAGACAATTAAAAAGTTTATTATATACCCCCCTTGCAAATTTTCTTCCTTATCATTAAAGGAAAAGATTACAAATAACTGGCTTACGAAACATTTTCATGGGTTGAGATGGAATGATGGTAACATAATTTTTAAAGAATTTAACGATTATTTAAATAAATTTATAAAAAAACAAGAAAATCTAACAATATTTGTGAAAGGATGTGAAAAACAAAAATGGATAAAGCAATTAATAGAAGAAGATATAAATATAATAAATTTAGATGATGCTAACTGTTCAAACATATGTAATCTTTATAAAAATAATTTGCATATGAAAATTTGTAGTTATCATAAACAACACCCTAATTATAGATGTGCTGAAAAAAATGTTATTTTATTAAGTCAATTTATTAATGTTTTTTTAAAATAAAGCAAATAAAATAAAAACATATCGTTTTTTCTTTATTTAGGATATATAAGGCTATGTAATGTAAGTATACATTAGTTCCTTTTTTCATTTTGTTGGGGTAACTTCTCAAAGAAAATGATATTATCAACGAATATAAAATATCTATTAAAAGAATACAACTCCTACATTGATAAGGAACATAAACAATTTTTTGAAGAGATGATTGAAGAATTAAGGATATATAAAAATGTATATACTTCATTTATACAAACAACACATGGAATTCATACATGGGACTGCAAGCTGAACTCGATAGAAAATATAAATATTTGTAGTTGTATAATTAAATATAATCGTTACATCCTATTACAAAAACTCTACAATTTATACTATCGCATTCTTTGCAATAAAAGTGTAATCAATTCTTAACTTCAACTTGAATTTTTTTAATTTCCTTTACCGCAATTGGGTTTAGTAATATGTGTGGTATAGCAAATATTAATAAATATAAGTTAACCACCCTGTTCGCCCCTCTTCCTTAATGGAATGTTCATGGGCACATTTACATTGTTGCATTGCATTTGCATACGTTAACCACTATACCACCCTAGTACAGAAAACTTTTCAATTTATGTTATAGCAGCACTTTTGAGTTTGAGCTTTGTTATTTTCTTCACCACCATGATTTAAATTTAAAATTATGAGAAAGCATACCAGGCATTTGTGGAATTATATAAACGTGAAACCAATTATTAACTTCAACTTGAATTTTTTTAATTTCCTTTACCGCAATTGCGTTTAGTAATATGTGTGGTATAGCAAATATTTATAAATATAAATGATTGAAATTTTAAATTATGAGTAAGCATAGCAGGTATTATATGTTATCCACTGAAAACATGTTTACATAACACCCTAGTACAAAAACTGTTGCAGGCATATGTGGTACAGTATATTTTATAAATATATATTAACCACCATAACACCCTACCATAAAAACTTGAAACCAATTATTAATTTCAACTTGAATTTTTTTAATTTCCTTTACCGCAATTGCGTTTAGTAATATGTGTGGTATAGCAAATATTTATAAATATAAGTCAATCACTAAATCATCCTAGAACAGAAAACTTTTCAATTTTTATTATCGCAACACTTTTGAGTTTGAGCTTTGTTATTTTCTTCACCACAATGATTGAAATTTTAAATTATGAGTAAGCATAGCAGGTATTATATGTTATCCACTGAAAACATGTTTACATAACACCCTAGTACAAAAACTGTTGCAGGCATATGTGGTACAGTATATTTTTATAAATATATATTAACCACTATAACACCCTACCATAAAAACTTTTGAGTTTTGTGGAAATATATATTTTTTATAAATATATGTTAACCACTGAAACATTTTTATGAATTAAATTTAGCTCATGAAAAATAAATATTAACCACTATAAAAATTCTGAGTTTTGTGGAAATATATATTTTTTATAAATATATGTTAACCACTGAAACATTTTTATGAATTAAATTTAGCTCATGAAAAATAAATATTAACCACTATAAAAATTCTATATGAAAATGAATTTGTGTGTTTTAGATTTTTTTAATATAAATACAAAGAATTTTTCCAAGTCTTCATCAGAAAAGTTGTGAAAATCAAAATTAAATCATGTTGTTTGTTAATTTTTGCGAAAAAACCATGACATTCGAACTATTTGAAAATGGTTTGTCACTAAGCGTCGAGGACGCTTGGTCACACCCCAAATTTTTTTCAAAAATTTGGGATGATTTAATCCTTGCGAAGATTAATAAATATTTAATTAATTCAGCGGATTTAACCAGAGAAGGTAAACTTCTCCAAGAGGTGGAGCTATGGTTATCATTTAACGTAAAATTTCATGATCCTACTGCTCGATCCATATTCATTGTGGGATACTTGTATCATGTTGATAACTTAGACGAAAGAAATCCTGCAGTATATGTTGAAATTCAACTGGATGACTACGACGTGGTGTTATTTAGACGAATTATGCCAGAAAATTAATAAATAAAAAATAAACTAAAATTTCCTGGGGCTTGTCCCTTACAGCTTTTATTTTTAAATAAACTAATATATATGTCCTTTATTTACAATTGGAAATATTAAATATGTTACAATAAAATATAACCATTACAATAAAATATGACAAATAATAAAATAAACTAAATTATATATTAAAAAAATTTTTGGTTGGTGTTAAATTTCCTTGGGCTTTTCTTTTTAAATAAACTAAATTAAAAAATAAATAATAAGAGTTTATAAACAACTAAATAAAAAAATATACATAAATTAAAAAGATTTTTTTTCGGTTTTCAATTAAACTAAATTATATATTAAAAAAAAATTTTTGGTTGGGGTTAAATTTCCTTGGGCTTTTCTTTTTAAATAAACTAAATTAAAAAATTAATAATAAGTACAATATGAAACCGTTTGCCCTTTTTATACGAAAACAAATATAATTTTTTACTCTTGTTCTTCCTGGGAAAAAATAGAACTACACTGACCACAATTATTTCATCACACTCCAGTGTGGTGGTCACACAACATTCAACATTAATCATAAACTCTCACACTCAAACCAAACTATAGCCTGCGGTCAGCAATCTACATCACCCACCCTCCAACACTAGTTGAAGTTGGGCGATGAGTCATCATCGAAATCTGCCACTGCGCCCTGCGATCTGCGCCCTGCGATCTGCGCCCTGCGATCTGCACCCTAATGTCCGTCCACACATTTCAACCGGCGGCCCGTATGTGGTCATACCCCCCTGCGGTCGCCACCTGCGCTACGATCGGCTGCGGTTGCGGTCGGGTGCGGTTATGACGTCATCAATGGGGTGGGGTGGGCTGCGGTTATGACGTCATCAATGGGGTGGGGTGGGGTTTGCGGTTTGGGGTGGGGTGGGGTTTGGGGTGGGGTGGGGTTCGAAATCTGCCACTGCGCCCTGCGATCTGCGCCCTGCGATCTGCGCCCTGCGATCTGCACCCTAATGTCCGTCCACACATTTCAACCGGCGGCCCGTATGTGGTCATACCCCCCTGCGGTCGCCACCTGCGCTACGATCGGCTGCGGTTGCGGTCGGGTGGGGTTATGACGTCATCAATGGGGTGGGGTGGGGTGCGGTTATGACGTCATCAATGGGGTGGGGTGGGGTTTGCGGTTTGGGGTGGGGTGGGGTTTGGGGTGGGGTGGGGTTATACACAATCATGCATAATCATTCTAATTTTAAACTACCCTCACCACAACTCTGGGCGATGAGTCATCATCGAAATCTGCCACTGCGCCCTGCGATCTGCCCCCTGCGATCTGCGCCCTGCGATCTGCACCCTAATGTCCGTCCACACATTTCAACCGGCGGCCCGTATGTGCTCATACCCCCCTGCGGTCGCCACCTGCGCTACGATCGGCTGCGGTTGCGGTCGGGTGGGGTTATGACGTCATCAATGGGGTGGGGTGGGGTGCGGTTATGACGTCATCAATGGGGTGGGGTGGGGTTTGGGGTTTGGGGTGGGGTGGGGTTTGGGGTGGGGTGGGGTTATGTGAGTCATCATCGAAATCTGCCACTGCGCCCTGCGATCTGCGCCCTGCGATCTGCGCCCTGCGATCTGCACCCTAATGTCCGTCCACACATTTCAACCGGCGGCCCGTATGTGGTCATACCCCCCTGCGGTCGCCACCTGCGCTACGATCGGCTGCGGTTGCGGTCGGGTGGGGTTATGACGTCATCAATGGGGTGGGGTGGGGTGCGGTTATGACGTCATCAATGGGGTGGGGTGGGGTTTGCGGTTTGGGGTGGGGTGGGGTTTGGGGTGGGGTGGGGTTATACACAATCATGCATAATCATTCTAATTTTAAACTACCCTCACCACAACTCTGGGCGATGAGTCATCATCGAAATCTGCCACTGCGCCCTGCGATCTGCGCCCTGCGATCTGCGCCCTGCGATCTGCACCCTAATGTCCGTCCACACATTTCAACCGGCGGCCCGTATGTGGTCATACCCCCCTGCGGTCGCCACCTGCGCTACGATCGGCTGCGGTTGCGGTCGGGTGGGGTTATGACGTCATCAATGGGGTGGGGTGGGGTGCGGTTATGACGTCATCAATGGGGTGGGGTGGGGTTTGCGGTTTGGGGTGGGGTGGGGTTTGGGGTGGGGTGGGGTTATACACAATCATGCATAATCATTCTAATTTTAAACTACCCTCACCACAACTCTGGGCGATGAGTCATCATCGAAATCTGCCACTGCGCCCTGCGATCTGCGCCCTGCGATCTGCGGCCTGCGATCTGCACCCTAATGTCCGTCCACACATTTCAACCGGCGGCCCGTATGTGGTCATACCCCCCTGCGGTCGCCACCTGCGCTACGATCGGCTGCGGTTGCGGTCGGGTGGGGTTATGACGTCATCAATGGGGTGGGGTGGGGTGCGGTTATGACGTCATCAATGGGGTGGGGTGGGGTTTGCGGTTTGGGGTGGGGTGGGGTTTGGGGTGGGGTGGGGTTCGAAATCTGCCACTGCGCCCTGCGATCTGCGCCCTGCGATCTGCGCCCTGCGATCTGCACCCTAATGTCCGTCCACACATTTCAACCGGCGGCCCGTATGTGGTCATACCCCCCTGCGGTCGCCACCTGCGCTACGATCGGCTGCGGTTGCGGTCGGGTGCGGTTATGACGTCATCAATGGGGTGGGGTGGGCTGCGGTTATGACGTCATCAATGGGGTGGGGTGGGGTTTGCGGTTTGGGGTGGGGTGGGGTTCGAAATCTGCCACTGCGCCCTGCGATCTGCGCCCTGCGATCTGCGCCCTGCGATCTGCGCCCTGCGATCTGCACCCTAATGTCCGTCCACACATTTCAACCGGCGGCCCGTATGTGGTCATACCCCCCTGCGGTCGCCACCTGCGCTACGATCGGCTGCGGTTGCGGTCGGGTGCGGTTATGACGTCATCAATGGGGTGGGGTGGGCTGCGGTTATGACGTCATCAATGGGGTGGGGTGGGGTTTGCGGTTTGGGGTGGGGTGGGGTTTGGGGTGGGGTGGGGTTTGGGGTGGGGTGGGGTTATGACGTCATCGATGACTCATACTCTCGATACTCAAAGTTCTAAAACCCCCTTATATATACTACTCACCTGCTAACTTGAAAGCAACAGCCGCTACTAGCAGCACCACAAATAATTTACTTCTGTAATGCATTTTGCTGTTCGGTTTTCGTAAAATCCTTTACACACCGAACATCGTTAAGTTTGGGAAGCAAAATTTGTATTAAAATTTTAGTTGTTCTTTTCAGATATGGCGTTGTTTAAATGTTTATTGGTCGGCTTTCTCCAGCTTCTTTATATCGACTAGATGAAAAAGTTAAGTCGCCATTACCATGGTGACCCATTTCCAATGTCACAAATCCCAACAAAGGTTGATAATTTATTTACATCAAAAAACTTGTTGCCCGCATAGTAGTTTGTGTTGATTCTTAATTTGTTTTAGCGTTGACTTAACGCTTACAAAAATTACAAAAATTGTGTTGCCATTGATTCAGCTTCTGCATCGCATTATCATAGAAAGATCAGTAATGAAAGGCAAAAGTCGGGAGGGGCGGACTATATAATACCCTACACCACCGAGTCTGCGTACTACTTTGAATACAAGGAACCTATGTTGAAATCTAGCCAGACGTTAATTTTGTATATCTATTGAAATATTGAATAGAATCTTGTAAGATTTTCTTAGGAAAGGACCTTAATTGTGGCTTCTACAGACCTAAAGGCCATATCGGATGAAGGATATGTATATATGGGATATATATCTAAATCTGATCCGATTCTGATGCAATTTTGCACAAGCACTAGGACGTCAAATAAAACACCTCACACTTAAATTTGTAAAGATCGGAACAAAATTGTGGGTAATACAGCCTTAAAATGCCATATCGGATGAAAGATATATATGGGAGTAATATCTAAATCTGGACCGATTTTTATGCAATTTTGCACACGCATTGAGACGTAAAACAAGTCAAGTAAAATTGTGTAAATATCGGACCAAAATTGTGGTTGCTACAGCCTTATCGGATGAAAGATATATATGGGAGCTACATCTAAATCTGAATTGATTTTTATGAAATTTTGCACAATTATTGGGACGTCAAATTATTCATCTCATGCAGTATTTTGTTAAGATCGCAACAACATTGTGGCAACTACGGCCTTAAAAGGACATATCGGATTAAAGATGTATATGGGAGCTATATCTAAATCTGATCCGATCTTTTTAAAGTCGACAGCGTTCATCCTTGGACTTTGAAAAAAGTGACTTGTGCAAAATTTCATAACAATCGGACAACAAATGCGACTTAATCCTTGATCACTAGAATACATGGACAGACAAACGGACAGATAAACAGACGGGCATAGCTTAATCGAATCAGAAAGTGATTCTAAGCCGATCGGTTAACTTATCAATGGGTGTAGCTCTCCTAAGATAGGACTTAGTTCGTATTTTGAACTCTCCAAAATTATATGGCCCAATCTAGACTTGAAAAGGTATACCGCTTTGCAGTCGCTGGCTAGAGGAGACGTCTCAATAATTGTGCCCACCATGACAGGTCGTTATTTGGGTATGAAATTGTGTGGCATAGCGCAGACTCTCAGTGGATAGTAGATTGTAGTGTTAATGCTTAGCAGCATTACTGAGAATTTGAGTTTCCGATAAGACTAATTACCAAAACAATCTTAGAGCTGGACAATAAGCAAGTAATAACTTTCGCAAAAACTTTGAGAACGTCTGAACGCCTGAATCCGAGGATAGCCCACTGCCTCTACAGGAGCGTGATAAAACCAAAAACTGCGCCAAACAACCCACATTGCGACAATGTTCTAGGGAGGCAATAGAGCTGGATACCCTACTGTTCGCAATCAACGCCATCGCTCTCCTCTGTACACGGTCGAGCTACTCCCCTATACACGGTCGAGCTACAGGGATGATTTTGAAGCTCCAGCCCATACATGTGAGTTGTACTCCATTTTCGTCCTTATGCAAGTGGTATGGTTGTTAAGAAGATCAGAAGGAGTGAAGTGATTCCTACACCCTTTAAGGAGGTATAAGCTTCTTTCGACACTTCAAATACCTGTTTAGCCCAACGGACACATGCCCAGAACATCAAGAATATCTGATTGCTCAACATCTATACCATTGACAGACAAAGATGATCGTAATGGGTCAGCGAATTGTTTGTGTGCAACAAACAGCACTAAGTCTTCGGTGCATTAAAATCTGCTCAATTCATTCGACCCCACTCAGAAATGGCCAACAAATCCTGCCAGAGTGTATCGCCCATAACTAGAGCTGGGTTTCTACCGAGTAAGTACCCAACGCTTGGGTATTTATTGGGTAAATACCCAATAAATTGGATAAATACCCAATAAATACCATTTTTGGGCATTTATAATTTTGTAGATATCTTGAGTACAAAAAAATTTTCGACACGCAAGTGTAGTGGTCTATCAAAACGCACTTTTTCAAATTTCATCCAAATCGGATGAAAAATGCACCTTTTTTGGGCTCAATACTTTTTATCGGTAGATCGGTCTATATGGCAGCTATATCCAAATATGGTCCGATCTGGACGATATTCAACAAAAAGGTTTAGAGGGGTACCGGAACTCGCTTTGCCGAATTTCATTGAAAAAGGAAAATGCTCCACATGTGACAGGAATGGGTAAGGGTCTACCAGAACACACTGTGCTAAATTTCATCGAATACGGGTAATAAATGGATATTTTATGGCCTAATACCCTATATTGGGAGATCGATTGGTGGGTCTAAGGGCAGCTATATCCAAATATAGTATAGAAATGAATAGGGGTCTACCAGAACTCAGTGTGCCAAATTTCATCGAAATCGGATGAAAGTTGACCCATTTATTGCCTCAAGACTTTAAGTATGGAGATCGGTTTATATAGCGGCTATATATAACTAAAATACGATTTTATGAGATCAGAAGGTCAGAAGGGTAAATACCCAGGTATTTACCCATCGCCCATCTCTAACCATAACCCATGTTTTGTACTCAATCTCTCGAAGACTCGGCCTATGCTTGAATGAGTACGAATGACAGAGATTACTGTCATTCGCAAATGAGTAGATCAGGTTCGATGTCAAACTCAACAGATCGTTGATGAAAATGAGAAAAAGACAAGGAGAAAGGACAGAGCCCTGGGGTACACCTGCGGTCAATTTATGATCATTGGATGAGAACGCATCTATAACGACTCGTATAGTGCGATCTCACATTATGGTGATTAACCATGCTCTTTATGAGCTTGAAGAGAACCTTTTTAACTCCACGAGTTCGAAAAAATATTTTGAACATGACGCCAGATACATTTTCGATTAAGGGGACTGGTTTATTGCTATCCGGCAGGGAAGAGTTTCCTGTAAATATATCAGTCAACAGATAAGCCTTATCAACAGAGTCAGTGAACGTTTGATCATCCTTAAAAAGAGTTGGGATAGATGAAGAACTACCCTTTTCACGAACGACCAAAAGCTCTTACTTCCTCGTGTAGAAGCGAGAACCTTAGTACGTAGGCGCTTTTCGTCAAGAAATTTTTCGCGCCTAAGCACTTTGGCACACGAAGATCTTGCCAGCTTGCCCAGCAGTTCATTATTGGCATTTTTATCCAAGCTCCAGTTACTGAATGCCACCTCTTTCGATATGAAAGCATCTCTGCATGCTTGGTTCAACCAACTTTTGCCGTCTGATTTAGCCGTTATAGTCTTAACTGGAATAAATGTCCTCATTCCATTTAAAATTATCTTCTTAATCATGTCTACAGTAGCATTTATATCGTCGTCTAAAAAATATAGTTTCCAATTAAAATGCTGAAAGAATCCATTGAGCTCAGCCCAACGTCCTTTTTCGAATAAAAATATTAACCGCTTCGGGATTGAGGAAGAAGCAGTACGAAGAGCAGAATACGAAAAAGATGCTGTTGTCTTGATATTGGCAGAGCGATAAGGACCACGCCCACTAGGTCACTAGATACTATTTTAGATATCCGAACTTTAGACATACAGATTAAGTGCGAGGCGGTTATGAGACTTGAAGCGATAGGAGAATGGATTGAGGATTGGAGCAGCTGATACCATCGCCGTATAATCGAGGCGACGATAGTAAACCTGGAAGGAATGTTAGAGGTATCCGATCGGATACCTGATACGACACTTGAGGTCAAGTGCGAGGCACTGCTGCCAGCGGCACAGTCTTGGATTGACGGGACCTATTATTGCCACCTGGAAGATTATGTTAAACATGGCAGAGTACCTCACAAATGTTGCCAGCATTAGAAAACCACCGCTGAAAATTTTTTCTGATGGTCTCGACAGGATTCGAACCCAGGCTTTCAGCGTCATAGGCGTACATGCTAACCTCTGCGCTACGGTGGCCTCCGTATGGTATTAAAAACAAGGGTCAAGCTACATGAGGTTGCCTACCCCTCAAAACACCTCCCAAAATGTCAACATCTGTCACTCATGGCTATATAGCATTCAATAAAAGAATTTGGTAATAGATAAACAAATTGGACTGCTAATGAAGGCGCAGCAGGGCGGGCTATGTACAGCTGTTTTTAATAAATATGATTTATGTTATTTTTGTAATACGTGCGTTGTAAATATGTCCTACACACATTGAGACGTGTGATGCATATTTACACATTCGACTTCTACGAAATTACTTCCGAAATCGTTCAGAATTCTTAACGAAGTTTCGGCAAACAATTTCCCTTTCCGAAAATTTTCTTCACGTTTCGTTCCGAAATTACAACGAATTCGGTCCGGCTTCTCTTTCAAACTTCGACGTTTCGTTCCGAAATCATGTCAACCACTCCATATGACTTTCGTAGGGATTTCGGATCCGAAGTCGAATGTAGCATCCGAAGTTCGCAGATGCTGTGAGAACGTTGAAGAATAGGAGACTATAGAACATCTACTGTGTGTGCGTTCCACACTGGCAGGCAGAAGGAGTTTTACTTTAGGATCTAATTTTTTTGAGAACTTGTCTGAATTAGCTGATGTGAACATTCGCATGTTGTTGTGGGGCTTTTTTGAGGGATTTATATGGTTCAAAAGTAGAAACTAGAAGTCATTTTCCTTCTCCTATTCCTGTGGTATCACTATGGACGAACATGTCTAAGTGGGTCTGATGGCGGACGGCCACTTTAACCTAACTTAAATTGGGAAATCCAGTCTACATCGGTACGGACATTGAAGGACATAAAACATCTCACTGTTGCAAATTAATTGCACTGTTGCACCTAATTCGTGTAATTATGGGCTTGAGATCCTTTAATGTGAAATGGCAATATCTAATTATGCTCCGATCTGGACTTCATTCGGCACGAATGTTGAGGCGTTTAATACAACACACGGCTGAATAATTCAGCGAAATTCTGTAATAAATGCGGCATTTAAGATCCCAATCGGCGGATTGAACTCTAATCTATATCGAAATACGATCAAATCAAAACAATATTTGGTTCGGGCGTGGGAGGGCCTTGTACTGTCCACTGTTCCATGTTTCAGCGAAATCGAGCAATATGCACGACTTTTATAAGCTTAAGGCTCTAGATAGCCGTATCGGTCTATACATCAGCTATATGTTAATATGGTCTGGTATGGACAATATTCGGTTCGGCTGTATAAGGGCCTAGTTCAACTCACGATTCTAAATTTCAGCTAAATCGGGGAATAAATGCGCCTGTTATGGAATTTAGGCCCTATATCCGAAGATCGGTCTATATATAGCAGCTTTGTCTTAAAATAGTCCGATCGAGACCATTTTTAGCAAGAATGTCTTAGAATTTTACTACAATCAAGTATTTATAGATACTTTGTATTGGCAGAAATGGATATTACGTTGTGTTGCAAGAGGAATGACTAAATGAATATACCCCCTTTTCTATAGTGGTGTCCCAAAAAACAAAAACTTGTTTTGAAACGCATACTCTCAATTTTTTTTCCTTTTGATCCAAAAATTAGACTAAACGGACACGCAAGCCGACCGAGACAAGGCTTCGTGTCCGTTTAGGGGGCTCAACTTCCAATCTTTCATAAGAGTACCACATTAACCTGAACGGTCTACATGTCCTGTTGAAGGGATTTTTAAGGTTAAACGGTCCACTAGAGACTTTGTCCCTTATATTAATAATGGATTCGTAGACTACTTCCATAAGTCCCTCGATATCTGATAACTATTTTATATATCAGATATGTATTCTACATATCTGGTCGTTGTCCGTTGTTTGGCGGATGGACTTAACTGACCAATTTGTAGTTTTAATCTATAAAATTCGTGAAAGAACAACATATCCTTTATTCTGCAGAAGCAGCAGAAGTTGTTTTCACCCAACTTGTGTATGGAATAAAAGGCCAACCTTTTTTCACTGCTTCAAATTCATAATCTTTATTTCATGCCATGTCATTAAAAGCGACCATGTCGTAGACGTTTGGAGCCCTTGCGACCACGTCGGCCACTGCGGCCATGGCGACTGCGACGACTACGACGACCACCGCGACCTCTTAACTTGCTATTGATGCGTTGCAGACGACGGCGTGCTATACGCTTTTGACTACGTAGTCGCCTGCGCGAACGTCTTTTGATGGATAGTAGTTTACGTTGCTTACGCTTTCTTTGACGTTGCTTGCGCAACTTACGAAGTTTGCGCTGTTTGCGACGTTTTAAACGTCTTTTACGGCTACGTTTCTTGGATACACTACCTTTCTTGGAGCCACGTTTGCTGAGGCGTCGTCTCTGTCTTCTTAGGCGTAGTCTGAGTTTTTTGGCAACTTTCTTAACTCGTCGTTTTCGTTTGCCTCCAACGCGTTTCCTTCGCCTGCGTATATGTTTGCGCCTGCGTCTACGTCTGCGCAAATGACGGCGACGTTTGCGACGTTGTATTCTTCGCCGACGTCGTCGTATTTGAGGGTGAGCGGCACGTCCTGATTCTTCTAAATGTTGATCATTGGCAAGATCCAAGGCATTTTCATGCTGACCTTCATCTTCATCGTCATCGTCGTAGTCGAGTTCATTACGATCATCGTCGTTGTCGTTGTCATCGTCGTCATGTTTTTCCTTCAAGTCAACAAATTGGGATTGTTGTTTGGCGATATTTTTATTGCCGTCCGCTATCTCACCTTCACGCACACTGCTAGGTGGTGGTGGTGGCGGAGGCGGTGGTGGAGGAGGTGGCGGTGGAGGTGGTGGTGGTGGTGGAGGAGGAGGAGGTGGTGGTGGTGGAGGTGGTGGTGGCGGAGGTGGTGGTGGCGGTGGCGGAGGCGGTGGAGGTGGTGGCGGTGGTGGTGGTGGTGGTGGCGGAGGAGGTGGTGGTCCAGGCGGAGGTGGTGGTCCTGGCGGTCCTGGTGGCCCAACTGGTGGTGGTGGGGGCGGAGGAGGAGGTGGTGGTGGTGGTTCTATTGGCGGCGGCGGAGGGGGCGGTGGAGGAGGTGGTGGTGGTGGTGGTAAAGTTGTTGGTGGTATTGTCGTCGTTGAACCTTTTCCCTTCAAGAGGCTCAATTTGTCCAAAGATTTCTCTTGACGTCCTGCGACTTCTTGATGCGGCCGATATAGCCTATAATTAGGCCGCTTCATATTGTTTTCATCTTTGGCGTCTGTGAGATGTTAGTTTGAATGGTAAGTTTTCGTCAGATTGATTAGCTGATGCTTATCTGGTAAAACTCACCTGCCAACTGCCAAGTAACAACCACACTTAGCAGCAGCACAACGAACCAAATCTTGAAACTCATTGCGATCTATAGGTTCAGCGAACTGATATCCTATTTGGATTTTGGTTTAACGCGTATATCCTTAAAATTCTTTTATTCACCAAACTTTGCCAATCGATAAAAGCCCGTGTGTAAATGATATGATGCTCGCTTTCTCCATCTCCTATATATGCGAAAACCTTTGAATGCCATTATGACCCCTTTCATATGTCCAAGAACCCGCCAAAAAAAAGGGCTTAGATAGTAATTTTTAATATTCAACAACAAATTAGATAGCATAGCTGAACAGAAATTTCGAATAAATTTGCACAAGTTACACGATGCGGTGGCTTGTCTTAGAATTTTTTTTCTAATCGTTTTTTGTTATAAGAAAAAACCCGCTAAGACCATAACCGATATGCAAATCATGTATCACCATTACAAAAAATAACATGCCGTCCAAAATTTCGCCCCACGCATTTGGGAGATATGAACAGGTTAAAGGTCACTGGGTCAGTTTCTGCGCAATGGTTTTTATACCAATGGCTATATTGTTGCCATTTCTTATTATGAAGTCACATCCACTCTGAATTCCAACAAGTTAGGGTTCTGCTTAGTTTGTTGTGTCTACGACATGGTGGCTTTTAATGAGATGGCAAGAAATAAAGTTTACGAATTTGAAGCAATGAAAAAACGTTTGTCCTTTTATTCTACACACAAGTTGGGTTGACAAATATTACTACAGAATAAAGGATTCAAACTCCAAATTGGTCAGTTAAGTCCATCCGCCAACAACGGTCAACGACCAGATAGGTAAGCTTAGGTTTAAGTGGCAGTCTGCCATCAGACTCACTTAGACGTTTTCGTCCATTGTGATACCACAGGAACAGAAGAAGGAAGATGGCTTCTAGTTCCTACCGTTGAAGCATTCAGATCGCTTTAAAAATCCCAATAACTTGCGAATGTTCACATCCGCTAAATCTGGCAGGTTCTCAAAGCAATGAGAACGTTAAGTGGAACACCTTCTGACTGCTAGTGTGGGACACACACACAGAAGGTGTTCTATAGTCTCTTCCTCCTCGATGTCCCTACAGCTTCTGCAAATTCCTTGCTGGCAACCTTTAATCTGTCAGCATGTTTTCCGATAAGACAGTGATCTGTCATGACGAACACAATGGCTGAGACGTCTGTTCTAGCCAATGACAGCAAAGCAGTAGACCTCTTCAAGCGTAGATGAGTCCACATAGTTTTGGAATGCTCACAGCCCGCTCTGTGTGACCATCTGTCATTCGTTGCCCCTCGGACCTGTTCCTCAAAACTTAGCTTACATGTCGCTAGAGCCATACCCACAGGTTCCAGTGTCCGTGGAGTGTGTAAGGCAGTTCCTAGCCTCGCAAGCTCGCCTGCTTTAAAATTCCCTGGGATATCTCTCTGGCCCGGCACCCAGAACAGGTGAATTTTGAACTATTCAGCCGGTTTTTGTGTTCAGAAATACGTTCTGCAGACCATGAGAACATATTCATGCCAATCGCCGTAATGACGTTATATTTTAGCCATTCCACCATTTCCTTAATTGCAAGGATCTCCGCTTTATAAACACTGCAGTGGGTAACCTCTTCGATATGACCAGATCCAGATCTGTAGAGTGCACCCCAAACCCAACCTGGTCATCTAGTTTGAAACCATCCGTATAGAGTCTAAGTACAATAACTTCTTTTACCAGGGCTATCGTAGTTCCAATCGATTCTATCAGGAATATTGGTATAGTAATTTTTATCAAAAAGCGCCTTTGGTTGGGAGTAATTCACATTGCCTGGAACATTGGATATTGTATCAAGTATAACACAGTGTCCGTAGCCGCCACATGACCAGTGAGAAAGCTCTCTTAACCCTACGGCAATGGTCGCTGCAATTTGGGTAGCCACAATGTCCAGAGGCATAAGATGTAGCATTAAAATTTGTGGAGACAAATTTTTATAAACAAAATTCGTGGAGGCAAATTTTTATAGAAAAATTTTTGGAGACAAATTTTTATAGAAAAATTTGTGGAGACAAATTTTTATAGAAAAATTTGTGGAGACAAATTTTTATAGAAAAATTTGTGGAGACAAATTTTTATAGAAAAATTTGTGGAGACAAATTTTTATAGAAAAATTTGTGGAGACAAATTTTTATAGAAAAATTTGTGGAGACAAATTTTTATAGAAAAATTTGTGGAGACAAATTTTTATAGAAAAATTTGTGGAGACAAATTTTTATAGAAAAATTTGTGGAGACAAATTTTTATAGAAAAATTTGTGGAGACAAATTTTTATAGAAAAATTTGTGGAGACAAATTTTTATAGAAAAATTTGTGGAGACAAATTTTTATAGAAAAATTTGTGGAGACAAATTTTTATAGAAAAATTTGTGGAGACAAATTTTTATAGAAAAATTTGTGGAGACAAATTTTTATAGAAAAATTTGTGGAGACAAATTTTTATAGAAAAATTTGTGGAGACAAATTTTTATAGAAAAATTTGTGGAGACAAATTTTTATAGAAAAATTTGTGGAGACAAATTTTTATAGAAAAATTTGTGGAGACAAATTTTTATAGAAAAATTTGTGGAGACAAATTTTTATAGAAAAATTTGTGGAGACAAATTTTTATAGAAAAATTTGTGGAGACAAATTTTTATAGAAAAATTTGTGGAGACAAATTTTTACAGAAAAATTTGTGGAGACAAATTTTTATAGAAAAATTTGTGGAGACAAATTTTTATAGAAAAATTTGTGGAGACAAATTTTTATAGAAAAATTTGTGGAGACAAATTTTTATAGAAAAATTTGTGGAGACAAATTTTTATAGAAAAATTTGTGGAGACAAATTTTTATAGAAAAATTTGTGGAGACAAATTTTTATAGAAAAATTTGTGGAGACAAATTTTTATAGAAAAATTTGTGGAGACAAATTTTTATAGAAAAATTTGTGGAGACAAATTTTTATAGAAAAATTTGTGGAGACAAATTTTTATAGAAAAATTTGTGGAGACAAATTTTTATAGAAAAATTTGTGGAGACAAATTTTTATAGAAAAATTTGTGGAGACAAATTTTTATAGAAAAATTTGTGGAGACAAATTTTTATAGAAAAATTTGTCTCCACAAATGTATTATAAAATTTTGGACTTCAACTAAATTTAGTTTGTACAAGTTTTTAGCAGAATCCATGGTGGTGGGTTCCCAAGATTCGGACCGACCGAACTTCCCACCCTGTTTTTTTACTTTTTTTTATTTTAGAAAAATTGGAATTGAAAATGTCGGTTACAGATCAAAAATACCAAACATCGGTGGTACATTTGTGTGGTACCTACACCTAAAGTTAGACCGATCATATTCGGCATGGTTTTAGATAGGTCTACTAAAACTCACTCTATTTCCAAACAGCTTTTATTTGAATCTCAAATTGTTTCGGTCGACGCACATGCCCATTGTGGTTTTTATTTTTGAGGCTGCCCCAGACACTTGGCCCTAAATTAGATGTCAGATTCGTACTCTAGTTCCAAAGACCCTTCATTAGATGTCTATGCTGCTATGATCGTGTTAAATGTCAGTTTGAGGGGTTTTGGGTTGGAAAGCTTCCCTTTATGACTTGACCCAAAACTTTTAGATCACTTTCGTATTTTCGGCTCAACACAAGATTGCAAGCAAAAATTTTCTTCTATTGGCCAACCAATAATTTTAAAGTGGCAGTAACGAATCAGACTCACTTGGAAAATTTTTTGTCCTTTATGATACCGCAGTTGCGACAGGCCATAATTGGAATCTTACCCTTGGGCGCTCTATATTTTACCTAACCAAAATTTTCTGAGAAGGCTCTATTACGGAGTTTGAAGGCAGCAATCCCACCTAGTAGCCAAATTTACAATCAATTGGACCTCCCCTTTATATTTTGGCAAATTGACCTATCTACAATGGTAAAAACCCTAAACCTGTAACAACCCTAACGGTAATAAAAAATTACAAATTCCAGTTTCAACAAGTTCATTAGCTTTATTTCAGTCATTAAACGCGAACACGTTTGGGACCGCGTCTGGAACCACGTCGGGAACCACGTCCGGAATTACGTCGGGAACCACGTCTGGATTTACGTCGGGAACCACGTCGGCTACGACGACTACGGCGGCCACCGCGTCCTGCTAACCTACGATTAATACGCTGCAGTCGTTTTTGGGTGATGCGTTTTTGTGCGCGCAAACGCTTACGGGTACGTTTCTGGATCGTGCTTTGCTTACGTTGTTTACGCTGTTTACGCTTCTTTAGTTGTCGCTTGCGCATTTTGCGAACTTTGCGTTGCTTGCGCCTACGTCGTTTCAAACGCCTTTTCTTTTGGCTGCTTTTGGTTGTTGAACCTTTTTTGGAACCTCCCTTTTTTCTCAGTTGTCGTCTTTGTAGCCTTAGGCGACGTCGAAGTTTCTTGGTGACCTTACGAACATGTTTCTTACGTTTGCCACTAACTTTTTTCTTACGTTTAAGCTGTTTGCGTTTACGCCTACGTCGGCGTATTTGATTGCGTCGTTTACGGCGTTGCAATTTTCGGCGACGTTTTAATTGGGGACTAGTGGCACGTCCGGTTTCTTCCATTTCTTGATGGTGGGCTACATTCAAAGCATTTTCATTCTGAACATCGTTGTCATTGGCGTCGTCGTCGTCGTCATCATCATCGTCGTCGTCATTGCCTCCAAGTTCAGTGCGGTTCTTATCGTGTTTAAGAGGGGAAACAGGGGTTTCTTTAAGCGCGAGATTCTTATCACCATCAGCAATGTTTTCGTTGGCATTGAGAGTGGCCGGTGGTGGTGGTGGAGGCGGAGGTGGAGGTGGCGGAGGTGGTGTAGGAGGAGGTGGTGGCGGCGGTGGTGGCGGTGGAGGTGGTGGTGGTGGTGGCGGAGGTGGTGGTGGAGGAGGAGGTGGAGGCGGCGGTGGAGGTGGTGGTGGAGGCGGTGGTGGAGGTGGTGGTGGAGGAGGCGGCGGTGGTGGGGGTCCCGGTGGCCCCGGAGGTCCGGTAGGTGGTCCTGGCCCTGGAGGTGGTGGTGGAGGTGGTGTAACCACTGGTGGTGGCGGAGGTGGTGGTGGTGGTGGAGGTGGTGGTGGCGGCGGTGGTGGTAGAACTGTTGGCGCAACAGTCGTCGTTTTAAGTTTTAGGCTAAGTTTGCGAAAAGATTCCGCTTGCCGTGCTTGAACTGCTGGGCGTTTGCCATATAGCCTATAGTTAAGACCCTGCTCCTTCTGCTGATCTTTGGCATCTGTTTAGGAGAGGAATGGTTTTACTAAGGAATCATTAGACGTTTTAGTTTTCCATTTAACTTACCTGCATACTGCCAAGTAACGGCCGTACTTAGCAGCAGCACTACCAATAAACTTCTGAAATTCATCCTGGTTTATAGGCTCAGCGAACTGATGTCCTATTTCTTATTTTGTACCCTTTTTGACTTTGCTATCACACGTTCTCGTTGCTCTTTCTTAAGAAGACCATGAAAGAGTGATAAGGGGTTCACTGTCTTCATCTTTTTTATAGGCAAAAATCAAAAAGAAAGCCATCATAGACTCTCTTTTAATGTGTGTTTAGAGGCCTATAACCATAATTCTTAATGACAAGAACAATTTTCATAGAACGATTTGTAAATGGATTTAAAATTTTGAATAAATTTACACAAGTTAGTCATGTGTTTTGGCCAATCATGAATGGTTTCTTTTTGATTGTAAAGTCTGTAGAGTATGAAGATCTTTAGGGACAGTAAAGTGGTCATCTTTGATTAATGCCTTCTCTGAGGATGGCACGATCAGCATAGTTTGGTTGCCGAGCCATGTGAAGGCCAGAGGAATGCCGTCGTTATACTTCGGGTTGTTGTTGTAACCACATTTTCATGTGGAGGTGACGATCCTCGTCAAGCTCCTGTAGGGTGAGCAAGCTCGTTTCAGTCCAAAAGATCGATCGCCGCGGGAACAGGGTGGCCATTGGTTATTGAAAGGCGCCAATAACTCGCCTTGTCATATCGAGCATCGTAGGCACTCAGTATTTGTGCAAGAGCCGGTGCCACCCGACCTCTCACTGAAACTCCCCACTCGATACCGCTGATTGTTCGCGACTGCAGTTGCAGCAACTCCGGATGGAGCATTCCACTATCCGCAACATGTGGACGCGCCCTCTTCTCATGTCAGCAATGAACACCACACAGATCGGGCCTCAATGTCCCAGCTTGTGTGGTGGTCACACATATCCCGTGCCGGGTCTTCGGGTTAATCCTTTCAGGTCGACGTAGTCCGAGTTATGGTTGTGGTCGACGATCACTGTAGAACAGCGAAACGGTCAGTTGGACAGCGAAAATCCTTTGGGAAGATCTGGATCGTGAGAAGATAAGGCTTTTACTGAAAAGAAGTAAGAAGGAGGTCAGCATAGCTTTCGGTATCATAACGGGACACATAGGACTACGAGCTGAATGATGCAAAATCAGTGCGGCAAGTGATAGCATTTGTGGGGCATGTTGGAAAGATGCTGAGACGTTGGAGCATTTCCTATGTCATTGCCCGGCTCTCGCGGCTTACTGATACCCGGTACTTAGGTGGGGACATAATACAAGACATGAACCAACGTAGGGGCATGGTATGGAAAAAAATTAGTCATTCTGTAAGCATAAGCACGGAATTCTTAACTTAGATTTTCTTTTTCGAGGTTACTTTGTAGTATTTATGGCGCACAACAAGTCGATTAATGTTGCTTAGGTGTATGTCCATGGTACCATGGGGCGGATTATTATCCACACACCCTTTTTAACTCAACCTAACCTAAGTTACAGCGTACCACTGATCTTTAGCATAGTTTTGAATTTGTAAAAATATTTTCCCGTTTTGCTCTAAACAATTTGGATTTTTTTTGTTGACAACGGTTTGGTTTTTTTTTTTTTTTTTTGTTAACCAGGCCAAAATCTTGTACCAAATATATTTTATGTTTATATAGTATTTTTTTTTCAGATTTAATTTGAAAGTTAAACACACTCTAACCACTTTACTACTGCTAATACACATTTGAATAAAGCTTCCAAAACTTTTGAATGAATCTGATTTAAGCCAAGCTTGTTTACAGGCAAATCAGGTTTACAGAATTAGGTCAACCTTTTATTGAGCTTCTTAAGAAAGTCCCCTGAATTGCAAATAGCCGTAATGAGTTACACATATCAATTCACATAACATTCGTTTGCCAAATGTGGGCCAAATTAGATTTAAAAAACCACATTTGTAAACAAATGTAAAAAATATGTAAAAATAAATATGTATGTAAATTCAGATCGAACCACATTAGGAACAGGTTTCCTGCGTCTGCAAGTGTTTCAAATACTTGACAGTAAAATTATTGTGAAAGCTATGTAGGACAAAAAAGAACAAAATTTAAATTTGTAAACATATCACATGTTCTTCATAATCTTACTTTTTATACCCTCCACCGAAAGATGGGTGGTGTACTCATTTTTCCATTCGGTTTGTAATACATGGAAAAATATCCATTTCTGACCTTGTGGAGTGTATTCATTATTGATTCTCATTATGTCACAAGACAATCTAGACATTGCTGTCCGTCTGTCTGCTAAAATCGAACTACAGTGTATATACCCTTCACACCACTGTTGTACAAGGTATTATAAGTTAATGCATTTGTTTTTAACCCTTAGAAGAAAGAGAGAGAAACCCACTGATAAGTATACCGATCGACTCAGAATCACTTTCTGATTCAATTTCGCTGTGTCCGTCTGACCATGTTAATTTGTGAACAAAGTACAGGGCGCAAATTTCAACCGATCGTCTTCAGATTTGGCACATCAATTTTTTTTGTAGTAGAGACAAAGCCTATTGAAATTGGAAAACATCGGTTCAGATTTGGGTAAAGCTTCCATATATATGTTCGTCCACCTGTCCACTGTGGTTGGAAATCGAAAAATTCTCAAAATTTTTCTGTAACTGTGAAATGGATAAAAATATTCTAACCTTTTTTATGGAAAATTGTAGAGCATTTTGTTTCTTGTTAATCTGTAAGCTGGCGTACTATGTGAGACATACAAAATTTTAGGGGGATGTGTGTACTTTTTTTGAAATTCCCTATTCTTTCACACGTATGTTCGCTTAACTTGTAACCTGTAGCTGAAGAATCCATTTTTATACCCACCACCGTAGGATAGGAGGTATCTTCATTTAGTCATTCCGTTTGCAACACATCGAAATTTCAATTTCCGACCCTACAAAGTATATATATTTCGGATCGTCGTAAAATTCTAAAGAAAACAGAAATGCAACTCTTGCCCTTTGTATCTGCAAGAGAGCCATTGGCAAAGTTAGGGGTTTAAACCGCGTGTAATACAATAGGTATATGCTGCAGTTGTCAGACCTTTAATGCTATATGGTGTTGTGGTCTGATGGACGGCGCTTCAAAAGTCCACCAACTGTTAAATACACAGCCGGATCCAAAGGATGTCTTGTTAGTGCATAACAGCCGCACTGAGGACTACGCCATCAAATACCCTGAATTTAAAGCTTCACCCATTGCCTCTGGATATTGTGGCTAGGCAAAATGTTGCGACAACTAAGGCAAGGGAAACTTTCCCTTTGACCATGTGGCGGCAACGGACACTCTGTTATCCTTGATACAATGCTCAATGTTACAGGCAGTGTTGATTACTCATTGCTCGATTTAAAGCTTCACCCTATGCCTCTGGATATTGTGGCTAGGCAAAATGTTGCGACCACTAAGGCTAAGGAAACTTTCCCTTTGACCATGTAGCGGCTACGGATTCTTTGTTATCCTTGATACAATGCTCGATGTTAGAGGCAGTGTTGATTAATCATTGCTCGATCCGCTTTTGATATAAAGTACTGTAACACTACTTCGGATAGAACCGATTGGAAATACGATAGTAACTTCTAGACATCTATACAGATAGTTCCAAACTATTGGGTTGCCCAAAAAGTAATTTCGGATTTTTTAAAAGAAAGTAAATGCATTTTTAATAAAGTTTAAAATGAACTTTAATCAAATATACTTTTTTTTACACTTTTTTCTAAAGCAAGCTAAAAGTAACAGCTGATAACTGACAGAAGAAAGAATGCAATTACAGAGTCACAAGCTGTGAAAAAATTTGTCAACGCCGACTATATGAAAAATCCGCAATTACTTTTTGGGCAACCCAATAGATGACCAGGTGGGCTTTGGAGTGTACTCTGAAGAACATATCGAGAAGGTTACCTGACCACTGTAGTATGTATCAAGCGGAGATCCTTGCAATTAAAAAAGTGGCGGAATGGCTAAGATAGAATGTCATAACGACGATTGGCATAAATATCTTTCAAGACAGCCAGGCAGCTGACAAATCCCCGGAGAACGTATTTCTGATTTCAAAACCTGCCCTCGACGGGCAAAGATCTCTCAACGTGATAGTTCAAAATGTACCTGTTTTTGGTGCCACGCCACAGAGGAATTGTATCCCAGGGAATTGTATGGCGAACGAGCTTGCGAGACTAGGAACTACCTTACACATTCCAGAGGAACTGGAATCTGTGGGTATGCCTCTAGCGACATGTAAGCTAAGTCTTCAGAATCACGCCCGAAGAGCAATGAATGACAGATGGTCACAAAGGCGGGGTTGTGAATACTCCAAAATTATGTGGCCTAATCTAGACTTGAAGAAGTCAACCAATTGCTCTCGCTGGCTAAAACAGACATCTCAGTCATTGTGTAAATCATTACAGGCCACTGTTTGATCGAAAAACATGCTGACAGACTCAAGGTTGCCGGTAACGACTTTTGCAGCAGCTGTGAGACCATGAGGAAGAGGAGACTGTAGTACGTCTGCTATATGTGTGTCCCACACTGGAGGAGTTTCACTTTAAATTCTTCTTTGAGAACTTGCCTGATTAACCAGATGTGAACATTCGCAAGTTATTGGACTTTTAAAAGCGATGTGGATGGATCAACGATAGGAACTAGAGGGCATCTTCCTTCTCCTGTTCCTGTGATGTCACAATGGATGAAAACGTCTAAGTGAGTCTGAAGGAAGACGACCACTTAAACCTCACCTTCTGATGTCATTCCTTCATGATTTTGATTTTAGTACAATGGGCAAAAGTACTTAGAATTTGTCGCAGATTACGATTTTGACAACCGCTTAAAATGTATCTACACTAGTAGTGAAGCGAAGCTACGTGGCATCTATTGGGTTGCTCAAAAAGTAATTGCGGATTTTTCACAGCTTTTCACACAGGATTTTTTCACAGCTTGTGACTCTGTAATTGCATTCTTTCTTCTGTCAGTTATCAGCTTTAACTTTTAGCTTCCTTTAGAAAAAAAGTGTAAAAAAAGTATATTTGATTAAAGTTCATTCTAAGTTTTATTAAAAATGCATTTACTTTCTTTTAAAAAATCCGCAATTACTTTTTGGGCAACCCAATATTATTGTTAGGGATAAACATATACAGAATACTTAATTAATGGCCACATTTTTGCGTTGAGGTTGTTACAACATAACTACTATTCTCTATAGTTCTCAAGTCTACTTATGTGGAATTACTCACTACAATCTTAAGAATCAAAATGAGATTGTTTTAGAGTGTAGCATGTGATCTGAAATGTGAGGTGCGCCTGTAATCTGTTTACCTTAAAATTAAAGTTTACCTTAAATTTTATTTTCTTATCTTATGCTTGTATTTTTCTCCATACATGAGCTTTTTATGGAGCAGCGCTTACGATGAGTAAGTGACACAAAAAATGATAAAAATCTTTTTACCACCGACGTTGTGACCTTAAGACGATAATAAAAGACATCAAAAAATGATATCCTTTCGAGCAGGGAATTTGTGTTTTTTTTTTTCATTTCGAAGCTTTTAGTATCTTGTCAAAATGTTGAATGACTCTCCCATATATAATTTTTTCTAGCAGACAATTACAAACTCGCCTTATGCCTTTGTATTTAAAGGATAAGGAAAATATATCTATAATACCAACTGGCAACTGTGGTGTGTGGTGTGGTTTTGTTGTCCTATTGATTACAATTCCTGATAAACAATTTTTAACATGTGGAAATACTTTACAATACCCCCATAATCCTTTATTTATGTAAAGGATTTACAAACAATGACATTGCCAAGCGCGTTACCATGTAAGTCCATAAATGCGAATACAACGCCACACATACGCTCAGAGATGACGACGATGATTCCACATAAAAGGAAACTTATGCGTACAGAAACCAAACCAAATAGAGAGAATATTCTTTTGTTGCCGAACAGGGCTCCTATATGGGTTTACAAAAGTTTTTTCCTATCATATTTTTTTTTTATGGCTAGGGCTAGCAGGGAACAGCATCTCGGCACAATATACGCTATGAAAAGTTAACATAAGAAATCATTTTAATCTATAACTTTTTGTAGCTGCTCCAACAGCGCGACTTGCAATAAAATGCATTCGAATGTGCAGTCCTTCCTTGCAATCCTTTACTGTGAAGCACTGCTGCCTTGCTGTGAAATGTGGTCCCCGGCACGCAGTGCAATCAAAATATTCTCACAAGAGTTGCTAAATGAATTATTTTCGTTGGTTGATGTGTTGGGTTGGCTCTCACTACTCGGTCTGTTAAGTTGGTAACTTCAAATGGGAATATTGAAGCAAATAGGATCTTACCAACTGCCAGGAGATGTAGTATCCGTTGAGTGGGGAGGACGTGTTTTCATTTCGCTCCTCGAGGAAAAATATCCATAAAGCTTTTCAGGAGAGTAGGCTCAAAATGGACTCCAAAGACCTAGCAGGTACGGTGGTAGCATCAGACCGTAGCATGTTGTCCGCCCGTCCTATAGGGTGGATGTGGTACTCTGGCACCTGCAGTCGAGAATAATAAGCGTTCAACTAGTCGTCAGACTTACAAAAGAGCAGGAGACGGATAAACCAGAGCGATGCACAGTTCATCCCTAACCTTTAAGCAAAAGTGGTGTTTCCGATTCAAATTCGTCCATCGACAGTGTCAATGAAACAGTCATCGCAACCGAATCGAAAGATGAGTACAACGGATTGACTGCAGAAGTGAGCGCGAGGTCTTTGATAAGCTCGCAAGAAAACCGAGAAAGCAATCCAAGGCACGAGGAGCGTTCACCGGCAGCGCAATCGGGGCTAAGCGCAAGATGCTGGAAGGGATCGAACTGACATTCCAGGCACTTCAACGGAAGCTGGAAAGCAAATCAGAGCTCTCGAAAAGCATAACACAGCTCAGGTCGTCCCAAGCCTTTAAGCAAAGCTGGTGTTTCCGATTCAGACAGCGGCAGTGTCAATAAAACTGTCATCGCAACCGAATCGACAGATGAGAATAGCGGAATGATGGCAGCAATGAGCGAGGGCTTTGCTAAGCTCACAAGAAAACCGAGAAAGCAATCCAGGGCACGAGGAGGATGCACCAGCAGCGCAAACGGGGCTAAGTGCAATATGCTGAAAGTGATCAAACTAACATTCCAGGCACTTCTACGGAAGCTGGAAAGAGAATCAGATCTCCAGAAAAGCATGACACTGCTAAGACGCTGAAGAAGAAAATGAGCTCCCCGCTTTTAAGGACTCTGGGAAGACTAATCCAGTCCTACCGTAATGGAGACACCAGTCACTGTCCTGCGGAGGGAGACAAAGTCGGAACGGAAACGCAGGAAGCGCGCACGGCCCCTGAGTTTTCATGGAGGACTGTGACTTCCAAAAGGAGGCCACAGCTATCACGGAAGGGGAAGATGGTCGCTAAAAAGTGTAAGGAGCCGCCCTCTTACGCCAGAGCGGCAAGGAATCACAACAGAGATGAGATGACTTATGCAGTCATCGATATCGGCAGTGCATTCGGTAGGATTCCACCAGATCATCGATCCCAAGTGGAAAATCTGAAAACCAAACGGGTTTTCGAACATGTGTTGAACTCTGAAGGGGGTCCGCCCATACAAAGTATAAGCTGTGAGAATAGAGGGAACATATTAACGCTGCGCTTTGCATCAACAAAATGTAATGATACCCTCAAAAAGCTCTTTGGAGGGCAGCGACCCCGCTCACAAAGACGACGGTCTTTATCATGGGTGAGGTCGGCAAATTGGCGCCGGAATGTATGATGGAAGTTTTAAACAAGGAAAATCATGATTTGGTTGTGGAGAAATGGGTGGTCTTCCACATGGAGTAGAAGGAGGAAGGAACACTTCCAGTGTTGGGCATTGATCAAGTCTTCGTGAAAAGTTTGGCTAAAACTGAAGGCATGGCATACTGCGGGACAAAAGCCATCTTTTTCAATATTGGAAAGACAAGGATAGGCAAATATTCTCATATTGAGCCAATGAGGCGAACATTCAATTCCGCCTAATGAACAATGGACCGACGCCGAGACAATAAGAGGCTCCCTCTATATTGGGATGACTAGGAGAAGCAAAGATCCCTTAACACAGCGTAACGAATAGGGATCTGACGATGGAACCGACTTCCTCAAGATTCGGAAGATTTTGGATAGATAATGATCATTATATAGAAACATGAGGCAGTGCAGTGACAGGAAACACATTGCACTCTAACTGACAGAAATCAGACGATGAGTGCATCACCCACTCCTAAGATACCCATTACTCAAGATTTGAAAGACTAAGATGGGTAAAAATCCTAATATGTGAACATCAGGCAGTACAGGGACGATAGATTCACACAGCCTAACGACGAGAGACCCGACGATGGAACCATCAACGACTTTCTCAAGATTCGGAAGGCTTGGGTAGATAATGATCATTATATGGAAACATTAGACAGTGGTGTAACAGAGAAATCGATGCAGCCTAACGAACAGTGAACCGACAATGAGACCATCACCTGCTCCCAAGAAGTCCCTTTTTCTCAAGATTGGAAAGACTAGGATAGGCAAGGATCCAAATTTTGGAACTACAGACAGTGCAGGAACGGTAGACTCAATAAAGCCTAACGAACAGGGACCCGACAGTGGAGCCATTACTGACAACAGGCAGGAAACTCAATGCATTCTAACGAACAGGGAGCTGACGATGAGACCATCACAAACTCCCAAGATGTCCATATTACCTTAATTCAGGATCCATGAACGACTCAGCACTGAACCATATCAACTACCAATTATTCTATGCTAACACTGGTACACGGCCGAGAACCTGCGTTGTTGGTCATACGCAACAATGAGACGGTGCAGCATACCTGTCATCACTTTATCTGCCTTTGGACTCTCCGACACCCACGTGGAACTGAAACGGTTAATGAGGTAAGTAAAACAGACAGGAAACGAGGTACTAATAGGGTGCTATGCGAACTCTAACCACATTTCGTGGGGTATTAATAATGAATAAACGGGGCCAAACTTGAATACTAACGATCTAATAACACTTAATATTGGGATCTCCCCTACCCTTGTTAATAGGATTAGGGAGGAGATTTTAGATGAGATAATATGTTCGGAAAATATGTTCGATGAGGTTCTCCACGAAACACTAGGTTTAGGATTCCATGGCCAGCGCTTAATCCCGTAAGAGTCCGTCATAAGTTGAAAACCAACTGGTCAAAAATCAGAAGACTACTCAGAAGAAGACTTTGGCAGGATAAGTTTGATGATCCAAGCATAGAAGACATTGACGACAATGTCAACAGGATTACAACTGCAATAAAGGGGTCTTTCCAAGATAATTGTCCTCTTCGAGAAAGAAAAACAGCCCAAGAAAAACTTTGGATGACCAGAGAGATTCGCAACATTGGGAAAGAGGTCCGCAGACGTTATTACAGAGCACGTCGTAAAAAACGGAAGTTTATTAGGATGTGTCTAACACACGGCTCAAGACATGCAATAAGATTATCAGAGCGGCAACACGTGCCTTCTGCAAACTTTTCTGCGAACAGTTCGATAGCTTTAATGATGAAAAAGTTTCTCTCAAACACCCATATATCAACTGAAACGTTAGTAGACGGCCTGAGAGTGAGAGCAGAGACAACGGAGAACATGTTGAAGACTTGCTGAAAACTAATTTTCCACAGGATATGTCGGGAATCACGGAGAAATTTTGGAATAATAATGTTGATCGAAGTCTTGTCATAGGATAATTTATGGTAAAAGAAGCATTGAGGAGCTTCAAACCATTTAAGTCCACCGGACCTGATGGAATATTTCCGGCGTTACTACAGAAGGACTATTTGACTATCTGGCGCCTTCTCTGGCCATTTTTTTTCACATGGTACCTAGGACTTTCATATACCCCAAAAGCCTGGCAGAAAGCAAGGGTGGTATTTATACCCAAACCCCTTAAGACTAGTTATGCGACATCAAAAGCTTCGCGATCTATAAGCCATGAGTCTTTTCTACTCAAAGCCATGAAACGTATTGTGGATACGATGATAAAGAGTAAGACATCCAGCGAACTTCTAAAATACAACCACTATGCCTATGTTTAGTGAAGGTCGGTGTAGACTGCCCTGCACTAGGTTTCATTTTAGGCACAACCTAGTGCAGTGTAAGGCAGAAGAATCCTTAGATGGCATTTGCGGTATGCATTGATACCGAGGGGTCTTTTAACAATTTGCGGACCGACACATTGATCCAATCCTTAGACCATTACCGGGTGGGCCGGGTGCTTGATGACTGGATAATTAATATGTTAAAGAACAGGTGGATAAATTGTGGGTCTATAGGACGGCGAAAATCCTATGGGAAGATCCGGAGCTTGAATAGACGAGGCTATTACTGAAAGGAGCTAAGAAGAAGGTCAGTATAGCTTTCGGTATCATAAGGACTACGAGCTCACTTATGCAATATCGGTGCGGCAAGTGAAACCATGTGTAGGGCACATAGGGAAGATGATTGTTAAGTAGTTGGAGCATTTCCTAATTCATTGTCCGACTTTCGCGGCTAACAGGCACTGGTACTTGGCTAAACATACACCATTTTAACCAATCGGAAAACAATTGCGCTCTCAGAGGCTCAACAAATCAATTCGGAAAATTGGTTTTGTGGGGGTGGATTTTGGAGGTCTTTTCCCAAATCAGATGATAACTGAGCCTTCTAGCGGCTCAAGAAGGTCTTAGCCAAGTCAGATAATAACTGAACCTTCTAGCGGCTCTAGAAGTCACATCGGGCGAACGATATCAGAGATGTTCCCTATGACGATCTTTTATCGACTGTCAAAAAGTGGTAAACGTCAAATACTTCAAATACTTGTATAAAAAGTAGTAAACGTCATAAACCTCGAAAATGAGCAGCAATTTCTTTAGTTTCGACACAGATGTTGGAAGTCCTTGCAAATCTCCTCGTGCAAAATTTCGTCCAAATCAGATAATAATTGCACCCTCTTACATCTCAAGAAGTCAAATCAAGAAATCGATTTATAAAGGAGTTGTATGAGGCTATGGGCCCAGTTGGATCACACTAAGCATGGATGTTGAAGTTCGCAACAAAGGACCACGTTCAAAATTTAAGCCAAATCGAAAAATCAATTCGTCTCAATTTATTAAGGTTTTAGTCATAATCATCAACTGATTACAGATATATTGGCGTGTATAGGTCTTCAGAAATACGCCTTACAAAAAAAAAATTCCATATCTGTACCAGTGTTGCTTAAACCTGCATGTAAAGTTAATCCCAGGTTTTGGTTATTTTAGAGATCTTATAAACACCACCACAGGATGGGATGGACAAGATAAAAGATTCAGCTTTCTCTCCTTAAACTTGCGTTTAACCTACCTTAACCATAAACCGTTCAACAGCTTATGTGGAAGATAGGTTAAAGATATTACGGTTTTATTTTGGTGAAATATGCTGTCCAATGTCACCAAACTTATCGCTCTATCATCGCTTCACATGTGACAAGGGCGAAGGACAAACACAAAAACAAAGACAAAAGAAATGACGCGGCATAATACAATGCAAACGCAATAATACAAACTGACTTGTTGATGACGATGCTCCTGAGCCCATGGGCTACTGTTGCTCTTGTTGTCGTTCTTGGTGCAGTTGCAACATTCAAGTCATTCCAACATTATGAGTGATACAACGATATTTCCTTCTTTTTTTAGAGTTACTTTATAAGGTAATGCATTCCCGTGAAAGCAATAAAAATTACAACGAGCAACAATCAAACAGACACACAAACAAATGTTGCATTAAAAACTTAAAAAAAAAGAACGAAAACTGAAAAATGAAAAAACAAGCCCAAAATAAAAGATAACGATATTAAGGTTATACTAGCATCAATCTTTAACTCTTGACCAAAATGAAGACTACTGCGAATACTACAGTAGAAGAAACAAATGACCGAAACATACAACATTTTAGAAAACCTGCCATAGAAAAAATTGTTAACACATCTTATATATAACAAGTAGGGGCGTGATAAGTTCGGCCGGGCCGAATCTTATATACCCTCCACCATGGATGGCATTTGTCGAGTTCTATGTGCGGTATCTCTTTTTAGGCAAACAAAAAATAGTGCATAAGAATTGTTCTGCTATTGGAGCTATATCAAGTTTTAGTCCGATTCGGACCATAAATGAATGCTGAACATTGTAGAAGTCATTGTGTAATATTTCATTCGGATAAGAATTGCGCCTTGTAGAGGCTCGAGAAGCAAAATCGGGAGATAGGTTTATATGGGAGCTATATCAAGCTATTGATCGATTCAGACCATATTAGACACGTATGTTGAAGGTCACGAGAGAAACCGTTGTACAAAATTTCAAATCGGATAAGAATTGCGCCCTCTAGAGGCTTAAGAAGTCAAGATCCCAGACCAGTTTATATGACAGCTATATCAGGTTCTATACCGATTTACGCCATACTTAGCACAGTTATTGAAAGTCATAACAAAACATCTCAAGCAAAATTTCAGCTAAATTGGATAAGAATTGCGCGCCCTATTGGCTCAAGAAGTCAAGATCCAAGATCGGTTTATATGACAGCTATACCAGATTATGAACCGATTTGAATCGTACTTAGCACAGTTGTTGGAAGTGATACCAAAACACTACGTGCAAAATTCAGTTGAATCGGACGAGAATTGCGACCTCTAGAGGCTCAAGAAGTCAAGGCCCATGATCTGTTTATATGGCAGCTTTACCAAAACATGGACCGATTTGGACCATACTTAACGCAGTTGTTGGAAGTAACACCAAAAGACCACGTTCAAAATATCAGTCAAATCGGACGAGAATTGCGCCTTCTAGGGGCTCAAGAAGTCAAGACCCAAGATCGGTTTGTATGGCAGCTATATCAAAACATGAACCGATTTGGCCCATTTACAATACCAACCGATTGGTATTGTAAATGGGCCAAATTTGTGCAAAATTTCAAACGGCAAGCTTTACTCCTTCGAAAGTAAGCGTGCTTTCGACAGACAGACGGACGGACAGACAGACGGAGGGGCGGACAGACGGACGGACGGACAGATAGACGGACGAACGGACAGACGGACGGACGGGCAGACGGACGGACATGGCTAGATCGACTTAAAATGACATGACGATCAAGAATATATATAGTTTATGGTTTCTCAGACGCATATTCATGTTACAAACAGAATGACGAAATTAGTATACCCCCATCCTATGGTGGAGGGTATAAAAATCAATTCGTGTTTGTTTGTTGGTTTGTTTGTTCCGTATAGACTCAAAAACATCTAAACCGATTTTCTAGAAATTTGAATGGGGCGGGCCCTCACCCTTACCACAATTTTCAGAAACGGCAGATCCCGGAGATGGATGGTGCCATGTTGTAGCCACATTTGCATGTGAAGGTGGCGATCCTCGCCAAGTTCCTACATACCAAGTTCCGGTCTATCAAGCTCCTTAAAGTCTTTAGCATGAAGGATGACAGGCTAAAAGGGCGAAAATCTTTCGCCATCGTGTGGTAAGGTTTTCCTGTGTTTAGAATGAAAAAGACATTTTTGTCCCTCCATCGCATAGGTATATACGACCACAGAATTTCTCTCTATGCAATGGAGGCAGTCTGTCGAACACAGCTTGTAATTCAACCGGTGATACATCATCATAGCCTGGCGACTTAAGAGAGTCGCAACTTTTTATCGCCTAGAAGATTTTTAACTCATACACAATTTCTCCAATTTCTCCTTTTGGGCCACCGCCGCTCCCCCAATAAAACCTCAAAGAGGACAATTTTACTGACCATGCCAATACAGGGATCAAATGAAAGGTATTTTGAGAATGGGGTACATCTAACATCCAAACTTAAATGACACTCCGGCCCGACTGAATTTATAGACCAATAAAGATCATATGGGATACACATAAAGGCATTTATATTGTAAGTTAAGGGACATAGATATACCATTTTCGTAGCATGGTATTTCACTGAAACTCTTTTATTGTTGAAAATAAATATTCAATGGTTTATTTTGTTCCAGATAAAGTAAATGAAGCTGCAGCGGATCGGACCCTGTTCAACTGGTTTTCTATAAAATTAAATTATTCTTAAAACTGGGTAATGTGATGGGAAAAGGGTTCGGATGCTTATGCGTCATATGCCACTATGGACATACACCTATGCCAGTATTCGGCTTAATGTGCGTGTCAGTAATTTTGTGCTGATAATGAAATCCTTTCCATTCTATACCTCTCGGTTCAAGTTCAAGTCTGGTATAGCATCCACACCTAAATGCCGGAGTCTGTTAGCCGCGAAAAACGGGCATTGAAATAAGAAGAAAGGATTCAAGGTTTATTTATTTTCGCCACATGCTCTACACACGCAATCACTTTCGCCACGAGTTCTCCCTAAGTGCGTCCGTAGTCCTCTGTGACCCATAATGATACCGATGTCCATACTACGGTTCTTCTTATAAAATGCCCGTGTTTGATTCGATGTCTCATGATTCTGACCTCCAAATATGATTTGGTAGTCTTCTCAACCGTCTTACTATTCCAAAGTGCAACATGCGTGCTCTTCTCCATTGCTCTAAGTCTCATAGCCGCAGATATGTAGATTTGTTTTCAGTGCCTTGTCAGGCACGTCTACACCAAGACAACACTCTCTGAACTTGTTGCAAAGCCCTTATTGCACATGCACTTCTTCTCTATCGCTATCCACCATACTACCGAGATGTAGGTTAGGTTAGGTAGGAAAAGGATGACGCCAAGATCCTTGTCTAAGCATCCGCGTAGGTCCCATCATGTGACCCATTGCGATTCCTCATGAAATATTCCTCTTCTCTCAGCAGTAAGACCTGCCTGGATGATAGGCTTTAATTCAACTTTCTCGTACCACTTTGCCGCTTCGTTGAAATCCTTGTATTTGACTGGGTTTACGCCTTTGAGTTCATTATGTGCCTGAAAGAAAAAAGAACCAAGTATCCTATTTCTACTATGGTATGGTGCAGGACATTGACATAGGCAATGAAAACTATCCTCTATAGCCTTTACATAGGGATACCAGCGGCAGATATCGTCGGCAGATTTCCTAATACCTATGCGAGACATGTGTTTACGCAACTTATTATGCCCAGTTATGATCCCAATGACCGCACTTAAATGCATCTTCTTCATTGACAGTAGAGCGTCTATTTTCTGCTTCGAACGTTCGTCCCAAATAAGCTTTGTTTCCTCACAGCCTTCGCTTGCATTCCAGCGACTTAACCAAGTTTCTTTGTAGCGCTGTACCGAAATGTAAGTTAGTATTAGACTATATTCGGAGTATAAGACCATATTCATGATGCCCAACATCTCTAAGACTTTTCCGAATACTCCTGAGTGTAACATTTCCAGTTGAGTTTCTTATCCAAAATCACTCCCAAGTTGTTGACCTTGTATTAAAACGAAATCGTTCTATTGAAGTGTCGCTACATCTCGAATTGGCCAATCTAGTGAACAGGCACATGTCAGTATTCTCTGGATTTTATGGGAATCGCCTGAATACCATATATCGGGAGATCGGTCTATATGGCAGCTATATCTAAATATTGGGTTGCCCAAAAAGTAATTGCGGATTTTTCATATAGTCGGCGTTGACAAATTTTTTCACAGCTTGTGACTCTGTAATTGCATTCTTTCTTCTGTCAGTTATCAGCTGTTACTTTTAGCTTGCTTTAGAAAAAAAGTGTAAAAAAAGTATATTTGATTAAAGTTCATTCTAAGTTTTATTAAATATGCATTTACTTGCTTTTAAAAAATCCGCAATTACTTTTTGGGCAACCCAATATGTTCCGATCAGGACAAAATTCTTCAAGAAGGTGAAGAGGTCTACCAAAACTCACTGTGTCAAATTTCATCGAATTCATGTAATAAATGCCCCTTTTATGGACTCTTTTATTGCATTAATACTCTATATCGGAAGATCGGGCGGTCGGTCCGCCATATCCAAATATGGCCGGATCTGGACCATACTTCCCATGAATGGGAAGGGGTCTACCAGAACTCGCTGTGCCAAATTTCATCGAAATTGGATGAAAAATACCCAATTTGTTGCCCCAAGACTTTAAATTTGGAGATCGGTCTATATATCGGTTATATATAACAAAATTCCGATTTAATGAGAGCAGAAAATCAGGTTTATATACATAGGATACAAAATCATTAAAAATGGTTTGGAAAATGTTTTTATACCCAAGATATCTGCAAAATTATAAATACACAGCTTTTAAGTATATAAGGCTAAATACCCGCGTATTTACCCTTTTGGTTATTTACCCATCACCCATCTCTTATCATAGCTCCTGTATTAAACAACGTGGATCTAAGAAGAGGTTAGGGCTTTGTGGCAGACTCACTTAGACATTTTAGTCGATTTTGATACCACAGAAATAGAGAAAGAAGATACTCTTCTAAATCCAACTTAACAACATTCGAATGTTCATATCCTCTAATTCAGACAAGTCCTCTACGAAGAAAGAACCCAAAGTGGAACCCCTAGTTCTCTCTACTTTGATGTCATAGTTTCTGGGCACATCGAAAGTTGCAGCCTTAAGTCTATCAGCATATTTTCCGATCAGTGAGGTAAGGTTGGGTTTAAGGACATGCGCCTGGTAATCGCAGTTGCCAACCGCTTCAATCGATGATCCCTGGTCCATTGCGATAAATGAAAAGCCGACGAAGAGACCGAAAAAGTCTCATCGACTAGAGAGCCGACCGTCACTCATCCCAGGCCCTTAAAAAAGTCCAGAATGTCTCGGGGGTCGAAAGGGTGTAGAAAACTTAGTGAAGAGGAGAAGCTTTCATCCCTAATCCTACACTTTCTCCCCGCTATCATTGGCTTTGTGGGGATGAGGACCGTCTTCCTCATCCCCACAAAGCCGGCAGAAATCCTTATCGTCCCGAGACCGAGACGACCTGACCGGCGAGTCTGGCCCCTGACAGGACTCCCACCAATCACCCAAGATCGCGCTTCTCAGCTCAAGGACAACCGACGCCCTCGTTCCGCAGAATTTTTACCACAGGGCAATGGAAACCCTGCAGCCCCAGCCCCAGCCCCAGCCCCAGCCCCAGCCCCAGCCCCAGCCCCAGCCCCAGCCCCAGCCTCAGCATACGCCTAGTCTGCACATTTGCCGTATTAGACATTCTATATCTCTAACACTCGCACAAAGGGGGGTTCACCCTAGGCGTCGCGCTCACAGAGTTCATCCGCGATCCAAACCTGGCCAGCTCGTCAGCCGCCCCATTCCCCACCACCCCTTGATGGTCCGTCGGTGACGCGCCGCTTTACTAAATCAGCAGTCTGAGAGAGTCGCCGCTCCTGACTCAGAATCACATGCATGGACCTAAAGATCGGGACAATCTCAGTCTAAAAGACTAGGAATTGAAAAAAAAACCCCAGGTAAAAGTACAGCTAACAAACAGGGTTGTCGAACGTGGTTCATGTGGTATTTGTATACAACTAGAAAATTTAAAAAAAAATTTATATTGGGAAATTTTTTCTTGAAATATTTTTTTCTCTGTGCAGCCAACTAGATTAATTTCGGTCCATTAAACAAAAAAACTCAACGATGATGACTATGAACTGGATGATGATGGAACAGTTGAACATAAAAACGCTCAACGCTGTCATTGGCTTTGCTTAAAGCTATAGAGATATTAAAAGTGTTTATTGGGAATAATAAAGAAAATTACAGCGCTTTTGATTAAAACTGGCCTCATAAAATTGAGAATACCAACTCCTACGAAGTCATTGTTTAAAATAGATAAAACTTAAAACTTTACCAAAATTGTTTTTATATAATTCAGCTCTTTCAACTTTCAACACAAAGAGATATCCTTTTGCCTAGAAACTTAAAACAAGTGTTAGGATCGGAATCTAAAATGTTTTTGTCCAAATATGTGTCACAACAACAATGTGTAGTTATTTTAGATTTGGACAATATCCATCTAAAGCATCTCGTAGTCCTTCTCATTGTCTTTTATACAGTGGCAAAACGTGGTCATGTAAGATATCTTTCTTTGTCTTTCTCTGTGTCTGTTTGCAAAAGCCAAAGATACCAAAGGAAAGTGCACCTTTGGACTGATATGGGACAATAACAACACACTGGACACATTGTGGACGACAGACGAGCAGGCATCAGCTACAAATTCCCAAGTTGTTGCAATAAAAATGCAACTCACATGTGACAACGATTTGTACTTTGGCTCCTTTTATGGAGGACACGTTAGCCGATAATGTTCCCCCATCACATGAATTCACCATGACATATAGGGTTGCCAAAGAGGGTAATGCGAAGTTAGAGTTTGAAAAAGTTAAACAGAGAATGTTTACCAAAACTCAAATTTTATTATACGATACTATGATGAAGATAGGATAGGAGTTTTATGATTGTGACATTTCGTTAGTTGCACCTTAATATATTGACCCATTCGTCCGTCTGCCAAGAGCATCTTACTTACTTTAATTAGATATGTCAGAATATTTGTTCCACTAGCCGAACGTAGAATAGCGTTCCAAGCGCCTCGATCTTCTGCGCTCATTCTAAAATCTCTGACACCAAGTCTCGAGATGTCTCCCACCACTTGATCTTTCCATTGAGCTTTTGGTCTTCCCAAAGTCCTTCAAAAGACTTCTTTACTGGAGCTTCTTCATCCATTTTGACAACATGACCTAGCCAACGCAGCCGTTGTATTTTGATATGTGTAACTATGCTATCGTCGGCATACAGCTCGTGGTTCATACGTCGCCTATATTCTCCATTAACGCAAACTGGTCCATATATTTTACGAAGAATCTTTCTCTCAAATACTCCATGTACTGCCTCATCTGCTTTCACAAGTACTCATTCCTCAGAACCAGATTACAACACGGATAGTATCAGTGTCTTGTATAGTGTTATCTTCGTCTGTCGAGAGGTGGCCTTGTTTCTAAACTGTTTACTTAGTCCAAAGTAGCATATGTTTGCCAGTATTATTCTTCGCTTTATCTCAAAACTGGTGTCATTCGTTTCGGTTGTGGCGGTGCCGAGGCAGATAAAGTTACTGACTGTCTCAAAGTTGTGGTTGACCAACTTTCTCCATTTTCTTTATCTGCTCGGTTGTGCAAGGCTTTTTGGGAGTTGAAACCATCCATTTCGTCTTATCTCCATTTACTGCCAGACCCATTTTCACTGACTCTCTCTCTCGATTCTTTCAAAGGCTGCAGTTACTACTTCCGGTGACCGACCATGATATCGATGTCGTCGGCATAGGAGAGTAGCATGTGTTCTCTTGTGATTAGTGTGCCATATCTATTCACATCTGCATCTTGTATAATCTTCTCCAACAGGACATTAAAGAGATCACACGATAGGCTTCTTCTTATCTGAAAGCTCGTTTGGTATTAAATGGTTCGAAGACATTCTTTCCTATTCTTACTGAGAAACGCGCATCCTCAAGTGTCATCCTGCAGAGTTTTTGTAGGGATACCAAACTCAGACATGGCTTGAAATACCTTTGAACATAAAGAAGTATCGAAGTCGGCTTTGTAGTCAACAAAGAGATGGTAGGTGTTGATTTGTCCTTCTCGGGCCTTTTCCAGGATTTGGCGCAGTGTGAATATCTGATCTAGGGTGGATTACCAGGTCTAAAGCCGCATTGATAGTGCCCAATTATCTCATCGACTTTAGGTTTTAATCTCTCACACAGTACAATTGAGAACATCTTGTATTGGATGGGGAGGAGACTTATTCCTCTGTAGTTGGCACATTCCGTCTTGTCTCCTTTGTGTACGGGGCATAGTATGCTGCGATTCCATTCATCGGGTATGCGTTCTTCTAGCCAGATTGCGCAGATAAGCTGATGCATACGCCTTATCAGTGTGTCGCCTCCAGTCTTAAATAGTTCAGCGGGTAACCCGACGGCTGCTGTTGCCTTGTTGTTCTTTAGTTGCGTCACTGCTACTTGGACTACCATTCTGAGTAGGAGGTAAACGTTCTTTACCATCATCAGGGATTGGTACTGTGGTATCCTCTTCGCCGCCAACGTCGGACACTAGCAGTTGAGTAAAATGTTCTTTCCATACCCTCAGCATGTTATCTGTGTCAGTTACCAGATTTCCTTCTTTGTCTCTGCAGGAGGATGTGCCTGCACCAATGCCATCGGTTTGATGTTTAATTCTTAGGTAGAATTTCCGGACTTCATTCTGACTCCTGTACATCTCAATTCGTTTACACTCACGTCTTTCATTTCGTGTCACCTTCGGTGTTAAATAGTTGAGTGGGTAGCTCGTCGGCTCCTGCTGCCTTGTCGTTCTTTAGTCGGGTCACTGTTACTTGGACTTCATTCTGACTAGGAGGTAAACATTTTATACCATCATCAGGGATTGGTTCTGCAGTATCCTCTTCGCCGCCAACGTCGGACGCTAGCAGTCGGGTAAAATGTTCATTTCATTTCAGATTTCCTTCTTTGTCTCTGCAGGAGGATGTGCCTGCACCAAAGCCATAGGTTTGATGTTTAGTTCTTTGGTAGAATTTCCGGACTTCATTCTGACTCCTGTATATCTCAATTCGCTCACATTCACGTCTTTCCATTTGCTTTTTCTTTCTGCGGAATAGACGTTTCTCCTCTCTCCTTTTCTCCCGATACCTCTCCTTCATCCAAGTGCGGATTTTGCGGCATTTTCCATTGAGTGGGCAATAGTTTGTCACTGCTTTCATCAAGCAGTTGGGCCAATCGAGTGGAGTATGCCGCTGCCATTTGTTGTGTTTGCAGCTTTTCAATGTCCAGCTTCCGTGCAGTGTCAGATCGTACTTTGCTCCCCATGTTCAAACGGGTGCGAACCTTTACTGCAACAAGGTAATGATCCGAATCTATATTCGCTCCATCTATCACAATGTGATCAATTTGGTTTCTTGTGTGTTTAATCGAATGACAGGCTTTGTGAATATTTTTTTTGCTGAAATCTGCTGCTACTAACTACCATATTTTTTGCCGCGGCGAAATCTATCAGCCTCAACCCATTACTGGAAGTTATCTCGTGGAGGCTAAACTTTCCGATTGTTGGACCAAAAATTTCTTCCTTCCCTATTTTCGCATTAAAATCTCCCAGAACGATTTTAATATCATGGGTGGGGCAGCGGTCATATTCTCTCTCTCTAGTCGCTCGTAGAAAATATCCTTGGTCTGCTCGTCTTTGTCTTCCGTCGGGGCATGTTCACAAATAAGGCTGATGTTGAAGAATTTGGCTTTTATGCGGATTGTAGCTAGCCTCTCATCAACCGGAATAAAGCTGGAGACAAGAAGTTTCAGTCTCCGACTAACCACAAATCCATAGCCTAATTCATGCCTCGTGTTATGGCAGCTATAGTATAGTACGTCACCGTTTGGTATTGACGCCATTCTCAGTCCATCGCACTTCCTGTAAGGCGGTAATATCTGCCTTGTACTTCTCTAATACATCCGCCAGCGCCTATACTGCACCTTCTCTATAAAGAGTGCGGACATTCCAGATGCAGACCCGCAAATCATGGTCCTTTTTTCGTTTGCTTGGGTCGTCAACGTTGGGGGTCCGTATTTGCTATTCCTTTGTTTCTCACAGTAGTTCTCCTAGTTTTCCGGTGGCGGTTTACTGGCCCGGCGCCCCAACCGTTTGGGTTGTATGGGATTGCACATGTATCTCTCGTTGTGGCGAGCCGCTTACTTCAAGATCCGACGCTTGCCTCCAGCCGCTCCTAACCTGGGAACAGACACTGATGTTGGCCATTGGTTATTTAAGGAAGCCAATAACTCGTCTAGAGCATATACCATCCTAATAAAAAATGCTTCCCTCCCAAAAATGTACAAAAACTGCCCACATGCCTTGTCCGTTGTATAAAAATGGTCCATGTTTAAGGTTCCCATTTACCGATTATTGTTGTGGTTTTGAACCTAATGTGCGGGCCATAAATCGCAGTTACCTTCAAAATATCATATTTGGCCAAACTTGGCATCTCTCTCTACTAAAAGCGATTGTTGCATTTCGTTCCATGCGAGTAAGCGAGTGCTTTATGTGCTTTTTTATGCGTTGGTTTTCCTTTCCTCGAGAGGATCTATTGAAATAACATGCACACGTCCTCTTGCGACAAGTACAAACCCCATTTCGAAGGTCCCGCAATATAAAAAGGTAGGTAGACAGACAGTCCTACAAATAAGCACTTGAGTCGAAATGAGAGAAAAAAACGACAACAACGCGATCTGAGGTAAAAAAGAAAAGATTAAATAACGTTACTAAGATGTCGTCTTAAACACAGGCCAATGCGTCCCCATTGTTTTTATTGTCGTTGACTTATTTTGGAAAACAGTAAGATTTTAGCCTCTTCTTGGTTGTTTTCTTCCTCCTCCTGTACGATTTTATGGAGGATGCTGCCCCAACGCCGATATATTGGGTTGCCCAAAAAGTAATTGCGGATTTTTTAAAAGAAAGTGAATGCATTTTTAATAAAACTTGGAATGAACTTTTATCAAATATACTTTTTTACACTTTTTTTCTAAAGCAAGCTAAAAGTAACAGCTGATAACTGAATGCAATTACAGAGTCACAAGCTGTGAAAAAAAAATCCGCAATTACTTTTTGGGCAACCCAATAGCTTAGGTTGAGCTTGTGAAACGGTTTTATTTAGATTTTATATTGAATTGTTTATATTTTTTAATGTCTGTCCTCATTTGTCCGTCCTTCCGTCCGTCCGTCCGTTCAAGCGATTGCCTTCCGTCTGCTGTTATACTGTAGATAGTGTTGTTGTTGTGTTGTATGGTTTTTTGCTCCAACGATCGTTTGAAATCTTGAAATTCTCATCTTTTGAATTGCATTGAAATCGATTTCAATAAAAACAGACACACATTCAATAATACCATTATCGCATGGCTTGGCCAATAATGTTGCTGGTTGTCTGCTGAAAATTGTCTGTCGGTGGTCAACAGCTACAACCAGTAGCCGTTGAACCATCGCGCTCCATCAACCAACAAAAACAATATTGGATGACCATTTTTGGCAACACAATTTTTATTGCTGTTAAATTATACGCAATCGATTATACAAATCTTTTTTTTTTTTTTGTTTCTTGGTTCTGTTTTTTGCTGTAGATGTCATTTGGTTTCTACTTCGTTCATCATCAATTGACTGAAGATTGATTTAGCTTTGTGCGGCATTATGCCAGTTTCATATTGCAGATTATTAGCTGATAATAAATCCAAAATAAAATTAAAAAAAATTTAATTTTCGTATTTCATGATTTTATAAATTAGTAACCGAATCCTCATCCTTTGAATATTTATTTTCGACAATTAAAAAGCTTTTAGTGAAATACGAAAATGGTATACAAATCGTTTAAGTTTGGATGTTAGATGATCTCCATTCTTAAAAGAGGTTACTTGAGCACGATATTCTCATTGGGATTTTGGGAGTGGGAAGACCCCCACGGTGATGGTTGAAGTGGTGGTGTGGACCTCTTGAAACTTGGTTCCGAAAGTGGGTATCAATTTTGTGCTCTACTCCCCAATACTTGGCATTTGAGCCCCATATTGCCGTGGTCGGATATTATGTGTGATTTAGGAGTGTGTTGGGAAGTCGGGTGGTCCCCGGACACCTAGCCTTACAAAAATATTATCATCGTGCTCTATTCTCAAATATCAATTTTTTTAACCCTATATTGCCATTGATTTAAGGGGAGTTTATGGAATGAGGCTCCCCCAAACACTTGGTCCCAAAATTGAATATCACATTCGTTTTCTAATTTCAAATGCTTCCCTTTTGAGCTCCATATTGCCATGGTTGGTACATTTGTTTTGGGAAGGGGCGATGCCGCTAATACTTGGTCCCACATTTCGATATCAGATTCGTATTCTTCTTCCCAATACCTTTTATTTGAGCCAGATATTGCCATAGCCAGTGAATAAGTCCTATGTGGGGGGTATTTTTGGTAAGTGGGTATTAATTTGGGGTATCGGAGGCCACCGTCGCGCAGAGGTTAGCATGTCCGCCTATGCTTGGCGAGACCATCAGAAAATTTTTTCAACGGTGGTTTTTCCCTTCTAATGCTGGCAACATTTGTAAGGTACTTTGCCATGTAAAACTTCTTTTCAAAGAGGTCTCGCATTGCGGCACGCCTTTCGGACTCTGCTATAAAAAGATGGCCCCTTATCATTGAGCATAAACTTGAATCGGACTGCACTCATTGATATGTGAGAAGTTTGCGCCTGTTCCTTAGTGGAATGTTCATGGGCAAAATATGAATTTGCAATTTGCATTGGGTATCAATTTCATGCTCTTATCTCTTGAGCCCCATATTGCCTTGGTCGTTAAATATGTTCGATTTAAAGATGTGTGCTGGTCCCCCAACTACTTAGCTTTGAAAAATTATCATTTATTTGAAGCCTTTACACTTGGCCTCCAAAATTGGATATCAAATTCGTTTTTATACTCATCACCATAGGATGGGGGTATACTAATCTAGTCATTCCGTTTGTAACACCTCGAAATATCCGTCTAAGACCCCATAAAGAATATATATTCTTGATCCCATCAAAATGGGTTCATTGTTTTTAAAGTATCCTCCAGCATGACTTATACACTTTTGCATGTGCTCAAACCATTTGTCAAAGCACTTTTTCCACTCCGACGAGACTTCCAAAATATGATTTTTGAACCCTTCAACAGCATTTTCTGGCGGCGAAAATCAATGACCACGCATTTTTTTTCTTAATGTGCGGGAAGAAAAAGAAAAAAGTCATTGGGTGCCAAGTCAGGGCTGTATGATCGATCAATTCGACTGTTTGGCGGTTTAAAAAGACTCTGGTTTGAGATGATGTATGTGAGCTCGCATTCTAGTGTACCACTCAGAATTTACCACATGACCAGTTTTTCCGAAGAAACAGACTACCATTTGCATCGAAGTGCTTTTTCCACAAACAACTTTCATTGGATTTGTTTCGACTCCGAAGACCCATATGGTCGTGGCTTCGTGATTCACTATTTGCCACCTGTAACGCTCTTATGAATTTTGAATTAGGTTAGGTGAGGTTGAAAAGAAGGTGCAGATATTAATCCACCCCATGCCACTATGGACATACAATAATCGGCTTGTTGAGCGCTCTAAAAAGTAAAAAAGTATTCTCTAAAAAGAAAATTTATGTTACGAATTCCGTGCTACCTCTCTCCTAAGTTTGTTCATGTCTGATATTGTGTCTCCACCTAAGTACCGGTATCTTTTGGACACGAAAGCCGCGCAATGGCAAACGAAATGCTCCAACGTCTCATCATCTTCCCCTTATGCCCTACACATGCTATCACTTGACGCACCGATTTTAAATAAGTGAGCTCGTAGTCCTATGTGTCCCGTTATGATACCAATAGCTATTCTGACCTCCTTCTTGCTTCCTTTCAGTAATAGCCTCGTCTCCTCACGATTTCGATTCCCCCATAGGATTTTCGCCGTCCTATCGACCGTTTCGCTATTCCACAATGTTGCATGCGCGGTCGTCGCCCACTCCCTTAACTCGGACTGCGTCGATCCGAAAGGCTTCGGGTTAACCAAATTTATTGACGGCAGTCCTCTGGCCTTCACCGCCAAATCGTCTGCCCTTTCATTTCCCCTTACTCCGTTATGGGCCGGCACCCAAACGATGCAGATTTTCCCATCCTCAGAGAAGGCGTTAATCTCCTTCTTACACTGCAAGACTGTTTGTGACCTTACCGTCCTGGGTGTTATTGCCCTTATGGCAATTTTACTGTCGTTGAAGATGTTCACACTCGACGTCCTCGCGTTAGCACCACACCACTTCACGCATTCCGTGATCGTCCGGATCTCCGCCTGCAGGACCGTATTATGGTCAGACAGTCTAAAACAGATCTCAGTCCCTGGGTTCTCAATGTAAACACCCAGGCCCACTCTGTCCTCTAGCTTCGATCCGTCCGTGTAACATGATCTTCCAGATGGCAAAACTAGGGTTCCGTCAATCCAAGACTGTGCCGATGGCAACAGTGCGTCGCATTCGACTTCAAGGTTCATCTCAGGTATCCGATGGGAAACCTCTTACCTTTTTCCAGGTTTCCTATCGTCGCCTCGATTATACCGCGATGGTATGAGCTGCTCCCATCCTCAATCCATTCTCCCATCGCCTTAAGTCTCATAGCCGCAGTGGCTGCCTCACACTTAATCTGTATGTCAATGGGTCGGATATCTAGTCTTCAGCGCCCTAGTGCTCATGGTCTTCATCGCTCCTCCTATGCCCAGACAACATATTCTCTGAACCAGTTGTATGGTACTTATGTTGCACTTTTTCTCCATAACAGTCCACCAAACTACTGAGGCGTAAGTAAGTATTGGTCTAATCACGCTCCTGTAGAGCCATTGGACTATCCTAGAATTCAGGCCCCATTTCGAGCCTACGGCCCGTCTACATAGTGCCCAACATCTGTGGGCCTTCTGAGTACACTCCTGAATGTGACTCTTCCAATTCAGTTTCTTGTCCAAGATCACACCCAAGTATTTGACCTTGTGAGATAACGAAATGGGTTTATTGAGGAAACGTGATGCGTTAAATTGGCCCACCTTCGTCTTCCTCGTGAACAGGCATATTTCAGTCTTCTCTGGGTTAACATTGTACTCATTGGGTCTAGCCCAGTCATATGCCATATGCAAGACCCTTTCGGCTCTTCTGCATAGCTCGTTTGGATCCTTACCCTTTAGAAGTATCATAACATCGTCGGGTTCAAATCCCTCCTCAGTCAGCATCCGTAATAGGTCCTTTATAGTGGTCACCCATGGGAGTGGCGATAAAATGCCCCCCTGTGGCGTGCCCTGTGCCACTTTTTCCCTTATATTTATGCCATGGGACACACAATTTATCCACCTGTTCCTTAGCATATGGTTTATCCAGTCTCTAAGGACCGGGTCCACCCGGTACTGGTCTAAGGATTGGATCAGTGTGTCGGTCCGTACATTGTTAAAAGCCCCCTCGATGTCAATGTATACCGCCAGGGTATACGTTTTGGCATCGATGGATTCTTCTATTTTATGCACAACCTCATGCAGGGCAGTCTTCACCGACCTTCCCTTGACATAGGCATGATGTTTGTATTTGAGTAGTTCGCTGGATGTCCCACTCTTTATCATGGCGTCCACAATACGTTCCATGGTTTTGAGTAGAAAGGACGTAAGGCTTATGGGTGTGTAGGACTTTGGTGGTGCAAACCTTGCCTTGCCGGGCTTGGGTATAAGCACCATCCTTGCCTCCTGCCAGGCTTTCGGAGTATATGAAAGTCCTAGGCACGCTGTGAAAATTTTGGTCAAACGAGGCGCCAGATAGTCTGCCTCTTTCTGCAGTAACGCTGGAAATATTCCATCAGGTCCGGGTGACTTAAATGGTTTGAAGCTCCTCAAAGATTCCGTCACCATTAATTCCGTTATTATAAACCTTTGATCAACGTCATTATTTCAAGATTCTGGTGTCTCCGTAAGTCCCTTCGTATCCTGTGGAAAATGGGTTTTCATCAAAAGCCTCAACATGTCCTGCGTTGTCTCTGCTCTCACTCCCATGTCGTCTACTAAAGTTTCAGTTTGGACAGTTTGGGCGTCGTCATTAGCTCTTTCGACCTGTTTGTAGAAAAGCTTTCAGGAGGCACGTTTTGCCGCTCTGGTAATCTTATTGTATTCCTTGAGCCATTTGTAATACACATCCCATAAGTTTTAATAACGTGTCTTGCTGTTGTATTTTTACTCACTAAATATTTAGTGAAACCCAAAACCAGGACTTCTCCACATTTTCAAAATTTCGGACCACTTTTCTTCGAACCACTTTCCAAACCCGTTGTATCTTTGTGAAGGACCAACTTTCTAAATTCTGAGTTTAGCAAAAGGATTTCGTGTTTTTAACCTGCCTTTTTCGATGTTGCTCTTCACTCTTAAATTCTTGTTACAATTTTCTATCGAATGAAAAAACCAGCACATCTATTGTAACAGCTACAGCTACTTTTGTAACATTTCCATTTAGATTTTTGTCTCGACAGACATTTCTTTGCATGTTTGCTGTGATGTGTCAGACGGTGCAGACGGTGTGCTGCTACGTTTCGTTTAGTAGTTGGTGACAATTTGTTAAAAATTCTCTCCATTAACAGAGTTCTGTTTGGTTGATATTTTGTGATCCTTTTTTGTGTCCCTCCCTTTCAGCACCAACTCCTTGCCATCGTCATATCCTGACGACGTTGATGGCATGCATGGGAATCCATCCATGTGTGTATGAGTGCGTCTATATCTGACATGGGCATGGGCTTTGGGCCAAAAAGAAAAGAAAAATCGAAAAAACAATTTCCGTCTAAAAACAAATGTTTTTCATTGTGTGTGTGTTTTTTATTATTTTGCAGTCGTTACTCTTGTGCGCGATTTCTTCTTTTTTTTTGCTGGCATTGCTTAAAAAGAAATCCTCTCGAAATGCATGCATTCCGTTGAAAATTGTTAACCCCAAAGGCTTGTATGGATGGATGACAGGCAGGCAGGCAGGCAGGCAGTCGTCATTCAGGATGGTTGTTGATGAATGCTGAATGATGGAGTGTTTGTGTTTGTTTGTTGGTGACATGTAATGCAATCTGCTTCGCGCAAGGATATATGCAAAATTCCCATGCATAGATGTTTGTGAATTTAAATGTCACCTCGCCTGCAGCGGATCACATGGATAATGTACCACAATTTGCAAGCAAAGGAGCTGATAATCAATTGAGGAAAAACTTAAATTAAATCTGATATCTAAGATTTCCTTCTCGTTATGCGCGAAGCACAACGCATAAGAGTTAAATAATGAAGAAACAAGTCAAAAAGTTCTAAGTTCGGCCGGGGCGAATCTTATATACCCTCCACCATATATCGCATTTGTCGAGTTCTTTCCCCGTCTTCTCTTCATAGGCAAAAAAGGATAAAAGAAAAGATTTGCTCTGCGATTAGAGCGATATCAAGATATGGTCCAGTTCGGACCACAATTAAATTATATGTTGTAGACCTGTGTAAAATGTCTGCCAATTCGAATAAGAATTGCGCCCTTTAGGGGCTCAAGAAGTAAAAAAGAGAGATCGATTTATATGGGAGCTGTATAAGGCAATAGACCGATTCAAACCATAATAAACACGTTGGTTGATGGTCATGAGAGGATCCGTCGTACAAAATTTCAGGCAAATCGGATAATAATTGCGACCTCTAGAGGCTTAAGAAGTCAAGATCCCTGATCGGTTTATATGGCAGCCATATCATGTTATGAACCGATTTGAACCTTATTTGGCACAATTATTAAAAGTCACAATATAATACAACATGCGAAATTTCATTCCAATCGGATTAGAATTGCGCCCTCTAGAGGCTCATGAAATCAAGACCCAAGATCGGTTAATGTGGCAGCTATATCAGATTATGGGCCAATTTGAACCATACTTGGCACAGTTGTTGGATATCATAACAGAACACGTTGTGCAAAATTTCATTCCAATCGGATAAGAATTGCGCCCTCGAGAGGCTCAAGAAGTCAAGACGCAAGACAAAAACAATCTTTGTATGTTTGTTTGAGTGTTTCTTATAAACTCAAAAAGGGCTAAACCAATTTCCATGAAATTTTCACTGATACAGTGGTGAAAATAGGGTACTACATTTTTTGATATCTGAAGGGGGGCGGACCCTCCCCCTTACCCTAATTTTCAAAAACGCCAGATCTCGGTGATGGGTGGTGTGATTTAAGCGAAATTTTGTGTGCTCTATTATAGTACCCTAAAAATAAATAATAAAATTGGTGTTCAAATTTTGGATGGTATACCTAGGGGGGCCGCCCCACCCGAAAACCTAGCAAATATATATTTAGACCAATCACGATAATATGGAACTCAAATTAAAGGTATTTAGGATAAGAAAACGTATTTGATATCCAATTGTCGAACCAAGTGCTAGGGGGACCACCCCAACCCCAAAACACCCCTAAATCGGACATATTTACCGACCATGGCAATATGGGACTCAAATGAAGGGTATTTGCAAGTAGAATACGAATCTGATATCCAAATGTGGGACCACGTTTCTGGGGGTCCACCCCTTCTCCAAAACACTTATTTGAGTTATTTACTAACCATGGAAATAGATAAAAGGCATTTGTGTGTGGAACACGAATCTGATAGCCAAATGTGGCGCCAAGTGTTTGGGGGGACCACCCCAACGCCTAATACACACCCCTAAATCGGATATATTTACCGATCATGGCATTGAAAGGTATTTGCGAGTAGAATACGAATCTGATATCCAAATGTTGGACCAAGTTTCTGGGGGTCCACCCCTTCTCCCAAACACTTATTTGAGTTATTTACTAACCATGGCAATAGATAAAAGGTATTTGTGTGTGGGGGGACCACCTCAACCCCCAATACACCCCTAAATCGGACATATTTACCGACCATGGCAATATGGGACTCAAATGAAAGGTATTTGTGAGTAGAATACGAATCTGATATCCAAATGTGGCACCACGTTTCTGGGGGTCCACCCCTTCTCAAAACACTTATTTGAGTTATTTACTGACCATGGCAATAGATAAAAGGTATTTGTGTGTGGAACATGAATCTGATATCCAAATGTGGGGCGAAGTGTTTGGGGGGCCGCTCCTCCCATAAACACTCCCAAAAGAGGAAAAATTTACGACCGTAGCAATATGGGACTCAAATGAAAGTTCTTTAAGAGTAAAGTAGGATTCTGATATCAATATTCGGAAAAAGTGTTTATGGGGCCACCCCACCACCATAACACCAACCATATAGGACGTATTTGATGACCATTACAATATGGGACTGTAATAAGAGGTATTTTAGAGTAGAACACGAATCTGATATCCAAATGTGGGACCATGTATTTGGGGCACCGTCCCTTTTCCAAAACACGCCCCAAAAAGTTTAATATTTTGGGGCCAATTGTTTGAGGACGCCTCATCTCATAAACTCCCCTTATGCCAATGGCAATATGAAGTTTAAATAAATGGTATTTGAGCACGATGCTGATATTTTTTTCAGATCCAAGTGTCTAGGGGACCATCTCACCCCCGACAACACCCCCTAGACGTGCATCATTACAATATCGGGCATTTCAGCCAAAGACTTTTAAGAAAAAGAGTTAATGACCCTAAACCCTCCGAGCGAATTTATAGATCAATAAAGATCATATTGGATTCATATAGAGGCATTTATATTCGTATACTGTAAGTCAAGCGTTATACACATATTATTTTAGTAGCATTTCACTAAAGGCTCTTTAATTGTCGAAAAAACATATTCAAAGGATAATTTTATTCCATATAAAGTAAAAGAAGGCGCAGCGGAGCGGGCCCGGTTCAGCTGGTATGAAATTAAACAAGTAAAAAGGCATTAAGTTCGGTCGCGGATACCCACCAACTTGGGTATATTTGTAAGCCACCTTTTGTCATAATCCGGTGAAAAATGCACAGTTTATGCCCCCATAGCAGCTATATCGAAATATGGTCCGATTTGGACCAAATTCGGCACAGACATTGAGTGGTCTAATTAGTGCAAGTCATTGTTCAGTTTTGTAGAAGGAAATATTGTTTTTTTTGGTAGCTATGGGAGGCCACTGTAGCGCAGAGGTAAGCATGTCCGCCTATGACGCTGAACGCCTGGTTTTGAATCCTGGCAAGACCATGAGGATTAAAATTTCAACGACGGTTTTCCCCTCCTAATGCTGGCAACATTTGTGAGGTACTGTGCCATGTAAAACTTATCTCCAAAGAGGTGTCGCATTGCGGCACGCCTTTCGGAGTCGGCTATAAAAAGGAGGCCCCTTATCATTGAGCTTAAAGGGCCGCGCTTGAATCGGACTGCACTCATTGATATGTGAGAAGTTTGCCCCTGTTTCTTAGTGGAATTTTCATCGGCAAAATTTGTAAATTTGTATTTGTATATCCAATTAGAGACCGATCTGTAGCATACACGACACAGATGTCGAAAAATCCCAACATAAGTCACTGTGTCAAATTTCAAGGAAATCGGATTATAAATGCGCCTTTTATGGGCCCAAAAACTGAAATCGAGAGATCCGATCTGGGCCAAATTGAAGAGGGATGTCGAAGAGCCTAACACAACTCACTGTCCCAAATTTCAGCGAAAATGCACAAAAAATGCGTTTTTTATGGGCCAAAGACCTTAAATCGAGAGATCGGTTTATATGGCAGCTGTATCCAAATCTGGACCGATCTGGGCCAAATTGAAGTGGTATATCGAATGGCTTAACACAACGCACTGTTCCAAATTTCGGCGAAATTGGACAAGAAATGCGTCTTTTATACCTTTAATCAAGAGATCGGTATATATGACAGCTATATCCAAATCTGGACCGTTCTGGAAGGTTACGGCGGTGCCGAGGTAGACAAAGTTGCTGACCATCTCAAAGTTGTGGTTCACAACTTTCTCCATTTTCTTTATCTGCTCGGATGTACTAGGCGTTTTGGAAGTTGACAGCATCCACTTTGTTTTATCTCCATTTACTGCCAACCCCACTTTCACTGATTTTCATTCGATTCTTACAAAGGCTGCAATTACTTTTTCCGGTGACCAACCTATGATATTGATGACATCGGCATAGGCGAGTAGCATATGTTTTCTTGTGAGTAGTGTGCCATATCTATTCATATCTGGATATCGTAGAATCTTCTCCAGCAGGATATTAAAGAGATCAGACGATAAGTTGTCTCCTTGTCTGAAACACCGTTTGGTAGTGATTGGTTCGGAGTGATTCTTTCCTTTTCTTACTGAGGAACGTCCGTCAGCAAATGCCATCCTGCAGAGTCTTACTGGTTTTGGAGGGATACCAAACTCAAAGTCCGGACATTCCAGGTGCAGATCATGGTCCTTCTTTCGTTTGCGTGGGTGTCCGTTTTTATACCCGCCACCGAAGATTGGAGGTATAAAAACGGTTCATCGAAAATCAATTTGCGACCCTATAAAATACATTTATTTTTGATCGTCGTATAAATCTAAGACGATCTAGCCATCTCCGTCCGTATGTTCGTCTGTCTATTGAAATCTCGCTACATCCTTTAAAAAATAGAGATATTGAACTGAAAATTTGCACAGATTCTTTTTTTATCCATAGGCAGGTTAAGATGGGCTATATCGGACTAAATCTTCATATGGCCCCCATATCGAACAATCTGCCGAAGTAGTGTGTTATCGATTTAGTATCCGATTCCGTTGAAATTTGGGACAGTGAGTTGTGTTAAACCTCTCGACGTAAGGCCCAGATCGGTCCAGATTTAGATCTATGTACCTGCTATATAGACCGATCTCTTGATTTAAGGTCTTGGCCCATAAAAGGCGCATTGATTGTTCGGTTTTGCTGATATTTGGGACAGTGAGTTGTTTTAGGTCCCTCGAAATTCTTTGACCTAGGTCGGTTTAGATTTAGATATAGCTGCCATATAGACCGATCTCTCGATTTAAGGTCTTGGATCCATAAAAGTCGCACTTATTATCCGATTTCGTCGAAATTTGGGACAGTGAGTTATGTTAGGCCTTTTAACATAAGCATAACCCATGCGGTGGGCCAGCGCCCCATCGCATGTGAGATCGCATATGTTATGGAAGGCTATTTTTTACAGCAAAATGTGGGTATACTAAACTAGTCATTTCGTTTGTAACACCTCGAAATATTGGGTTGCCCAAAAAGTAATTGCGGATTTTTTAAAAAAAAGTAAATGCATTTTTAATAAAACTTAGAATGAACTTTAGTCAAATATACTTTTTTACACTTTTTTTCTAAAGCAAGCTAAAAGTGAAAAAATTTGTCAACGCCGACTATATGAAAATCCGCAATTACTTTTTGGGCAACCCAATACTAATCCGCGGCCCTATAAAGTGTATATATATACTTGATCGTCTTTTCATTGTGAGTCGATCTAAACATGCCGGTCCGTCCATCGCTTCGCCACTTTCTTCGCCCCTATGTCCAACATCGGTAAGAAGTAACTGTTCCACGTTTCTATACGATAAGTTTATCGTTCGACTCTATCGTGATTTATATAGAAAAACGGAAGGTTGGACGGTCAGACAGATGCAATATGGCAACACCGACGTAGAACGTCAAGACAACATGTTAAAAAACACTTTTTAGGCAAACAAAGAATATTGAATTACAACTGTTTGGCTATTGGAGCCATATCAAGTTATAGTCTGATTCGGATCATAAATGAATGCTGAACATGGTAGAAGTCATTGTGTAATATTTCATTTCATTCGAATAAGAATTGCGCCTTGTAGGGGCTCAAGAAGCAAACTCGGGAGATAGGTTTATATGGGAGCTGTATCAAGCTATTGATCGATTCAGACCATATTAGACACGTATGTTGAAGTTTGTGAGAGAAGCCGTTGTACAAAATGTCTGCCAAATCGGATGAGAATTGCGCCCTTTAAAGGCTCAAGACGTCAAGATCCCAGATCGGTTTATATGGCAGCTATATCAGGTTATGAACCGATTTGCGCCATACTAAGCACAGTTGTTGGAAGTGATACCATAACACCACGTGGAAAATTTCAGTCAAATAGGACGAGAATTGCGCACTCTAGAGGTTCAAGAAGTCAAGACCCAAGATCGATTTATATGGCAGCTATATCAAAACATAGGCCGATTAAAACCGTACTTAGCGCAGTTGTTGGAAGTGCTAGCAAAACACTACGTATAAAATTTCAGTTAAATCGGACGAGAATTGCGCCCTCTAGAGGCTCAAGAAGTCAAGACCCAAGATCGGTTTACATGGCAGCTATATTAGGTCATGTACCGATTTGAACCATAGGTAGCGCAGTTGTTGGAAGTGATACCATAACACCACGTGCAAAAATTTCAGACAAATCGGACCAGAATTGCGCCCAATAGAGGCTCAAGAAGTCAAGACTCAAGATCGGTTTATATGGCAGCTTTATCAAAACATGGGCCGATTGGGCCCATTTACAATCCCAACCGACCTACACTAATGAAAAGTATTTTTGCAAAATTTCAAGCGGCTAGCATTACTCCTTCGAGAGTTGGCGTGCTTTCGACAGACAGACGGACGGACAGACAGACGGACATGGCTAGATCGGCTTAAAATGACATGACGATCAAGTATATATGTACTTTATGGGGTCTCAGACGCATATTTCGAGGTGTTCCAAACAGAATGACGAAATTAGTATACCCCCATCCTATGGTGGAGGGTATAAAAATTTACTTTATAGGGTTACAGTTTGATATACAACAGTCTTACATCCCCATCCTATGGCGTTTTCTTAGTAATTCGGGGTAGATATATTTTTGATGCAAAAATGTGATACGTTGGAATGCGTTTTTCACGCGATTTCATGTATAAACATGTGTATAAGCTTTTTTGCTACAACGTTATCTGTTGTTGATTTTTTTATGATTATTATTTCTTCACAACTTTTCTATTGAAGAAAGAAGTCTGCAATAGTATTCACATTTCAAGTCATTGCGGCATTCCTGTAAATATTGTATATCCTTCGAAACCTTACGGCGAAGGAAACTACAACACCTTCACCAAAACAAAGAAAAAACAAATTTAAAATACTAGAAAGAACCCTGTCAAGAAGGAAACGCTCCAGCAAAAAGGGGAAAACAAATATCCTGTAATTGAAAAACATCAGCTTAAATGTTAACGTTGTGGAAACCACAAATTGTTATACGCCAATGCATTTAAGTAGCTGCACTGTGCAGCCAACGTTTGGCCTCATTAAGATAAGGAATGCCGCACGGTGAATATATGTGTAACAATTATTTTGGTGACAAGCCGGAAATGTAAAATGAAAAGCCTTAAAACTATTTTTTAAGAAAAAATATTTATTGATAATTAGTTTATAAAAAAAGGATAAAAATGAAGATGACATATCTTAAACGACGACCGGCACTTACTCGCTGTATATCTGGATTCATATGTTAAAAATGGTGTGCCTCTTATTGGGTTCGTACCCTGATACAAAAATCTTAAACTGGCTCTTCCTTTACATCACAGACATTTTTTCAGTTTCATCATGTTGTGTTTACAGCATAATTGTGGAATAGACTTTAATCCGGAAGTTAATTATGCTTTACAACTCTTAAACTAGGGCTTTATTTGCAAATAACAGCGCTATTTCTTTATCTTCCGACATTCAAGGTTGTAAATAAGCATTTGTAACTTTCCATAAAATATTTAAAAAATTATTAATTTGAGATTAATTTCACTTACCTTTTACCTACAGAATATATTAAATTCTTTATTTTTGTGTTTTGTTTTGTAAATTTGTAACAATATGGCTATTTATTAATTATTTTTGTAGAGTAAAAAATTGTATATATAATTGCAATATTTTAATATTATCTCGTATCCACTGTGCACGTTGTTATGCTGCAAGATAACCTAAAATATTTCGAACATTTGCTACAGCATACTTTTAGGAGCGTCTGCAATTTTTCACAAGGTGTTTCAGCATCAAGAAAAACATAAAAATACACAGTAATACTAATGAGTGTTAAGCCACCAGCGAGAACGCAAGCAACGAACTTAAATGTCAACATTTTAATGAAATTAAACAAGAGTTGTTTTCCGTTTTCTCACTCAGCTTCATACCCATCCTCACCGATTATAAGCCGTGCCAAGTTTCTAAATTAAATTGTTGCCATAATTAAATTTGCCGCTGATTCCAGATGATGTTGATGAAGCTGTGTCTGTCTGTCTGTCTCTCCGTCTGGCTGTGTCTCAGTAAGTCTTCCTTGCCGATGAAAATAGACTAAAGCGAAGCCATGGGATAGATAACATTCTAACACTTTTTTTTATTTCATTTGAGGAGGCAAAGTTCTCTTATCTGTGTCTGTGCAGGGTTGTAAGAGGTGGATGAGCGCGATTTAGATGTTGAATGTCTGATGGGTGGCTTTAAAGTATGTTGCATTTGTTTTTTCTTCTTTCATCCTTGCCACTAGCCCTTATCTATGTCGGTCGCATTTTGGGGTCATTTACCTTATATTTGTGGTGGATTTTTATACATTGTGGATTTTACACACTTTACTATGTGTGCAATCGATTATAAGAAAATAATTGGAAGTCATTTGGCTTTTAATTACATAGACTGGAAAAATGTTTATTCTAATTTTAAAGATTCGAGCCAAAGATTGGCAAAATTAATTTAAAGGTGGTAAATTTTCTAACTTTTTCAGGGCAAATTGCCTTTGGTGAAAAAAATCTTTCTTCATATAAAGGATTTTTTATTTCTAATGGTAGGTTAATAAATCCTTATTTTTGCATCTTGTTATTAAAGACAAAAATCTAACATGGAGGTAAAAATATCGTTGAAAGTTAGGACATTGATGTTAAGACTTCTGCGAACAGGTCGGTAGCGTTAATGACGCCGCCAATATAAAAAAGTTTCTCTCAAAAACCCATATCCAAACTGAGACTTTAGTAGACGACATGGGAGTGAGAGCATAGGCAACGGAGGACATGTTCAGGCTTTTGATGAAAACCCATTTTCCACAGGATACGAAGGGACTCACGGAGACACCAGGATCTTGAAATAATGACGTTGATCGAAGGTTTCTAATAACGGAATTTATGGTGAAGGAATCTTTGGGGAACTTCAAAAGTCATCCGGACCTGATGGAATATTTAAAGCGTTACTGCAGATAGAGGCAGACTATCTGGCGCCTCGTCCGGCCAAACTTTTTACAGCATAACAAGGACTTTCATATACTCCGAAAGCCTGGCAGAAGGCAAGGGTGATGTTTATACCCAAGCCCGGCAAGGCAAGTCATGCCACACCAAAGGCCTACAGACTCATAAGCCTTACGTCCTTTCTTCTCAAAACCATGGAACGTATTGTGGACACCATGATAAAGAGTTGGACATCCAGCAAACTGCTCAGATACAAACATCATGCCGATGTCAAGGGAAGGTCGGTGGAGACTGACATGCACGAGGTTGTGCATAAAATAGAAGAATCCTTCGATGCCAAAACATACACACTGGCTGTATGCATTGACATCGAGGGAGCTTTTAACAATGTGCCAATTCTTAGACCAGTATCGGGTGGACCCGGTCTCTAGAGATTGAATAAACCATATGCTAAGCAACAGGTGGATAAATTGTGTGTCCCTTGGCATAAATATAAGGGAGAAAGTGGCACAGGGCACGCCACAGGGGGGCATTTTATCGCCACACCTATGGGTGACCACCATAAATGACCTATTACGGATGCTGACTGAGAAGGGATTTATACCCGTCTACTAAGCATATTTCTAAGGGGTAAGGATTCGAACAAGCCATGCAGAAGAGCCGATAGGGTCTTGCATATGATATATGACTGGGCTAGACCCAGAGGTCTCGATGTTAACCCAGAGAAGACTGAAATATGCCTGTTCACGAGGAAGACGAAGGTGGGCCAAATTAACGCACCACGTTTCCACAATAAGACGATTTCGATATCGGACAAGGTCAATTTTGATGTGATCTTAGACAAGAAAATGAATTGAAGAGGAAGACGAAGGTCACATTCAGGAGCGTACTGAGAAGGCTCACAGATGTTGATCACTATGTAGACGGGCCATAGGCTCGAAATAGGACCTGAATCCTAGGATAGTCCACTGGCACTACAGGAGCATGATAAGAGCAATACTTACTTACGCCTCAGTAGTTTGGTGGACTGCTATGGAGAAAAAGTGCAACATAAGGACCATACAACAGGTTCAGAGAATATGTTGTCTTGTCATAGGCGAAGCGATGAGGACCATGCCCACTAGGGCACTGGAGACTATTCTAGATATCCGACCCATTGACTTACAGATTAAGTGTGAGGCAGCCACTGCTGCTATGAGACTTAAGGCGATGGGAGAATGGACTGAAGATGTGATCAGCTCATACCATCGCGATATAATCAAGGCGAGGATAGGAAACCTGGAGGGAAGGGAAGAGGTTTCCGAACAGATACCTGAGATTAACCTTGAATTCGAATGCGAGGCACTGCTGCCAGCGGCACAGCCTTGGATTGACGGAACCCTAGTATTGTCATCTGGAAGATCATGTTACACGGATGGATCAAAGCTAGAGGACAGAGTAGGCCTGGGGGTCTACATTGAGAACCCAGGGACTGAGATCTGTTTTAGACTGCCTGACCATAATACGGTTCTGCAGGCGGAGATCCAGACGATCACGGAAGGCGTGAAGTGGTTTGGTGCTAACGCGAGAATGTCGAGTATGAACATCTTTACCGACATTAAAATTGCCATAAGGGCAACAACAACCAGGACGGTAAGGTCACAAACAGTCTTGCAGTGTAAGAAGGAGATTAACGCCTTCTCTCGTTTGGGTGCCGGGCCATAATGGAGTAATGGGAAATGAACGGGCAGACGATTTGGCGGTGAAGGCCAGAGGACTGCCGTCAATAATCTTCGTTAACCCGAAGCCTTTGGGGTCGACGCAGTCCGAGTTAAGGGAGTGGGCGACGCATGCGCATGCAACATTGTGGAACAGCGAAACGGTCGGTAGGACGGCGAAAATCCTATGGGGGGATCCAGATCGTGAGGAGACGAGGCTATTACTGAAAGGAAGCAAGAAGGAGGTCAGTAAAGCTTTTGGTATCATAACGGGACACATAGGACTACGAGCTCACTTATGTAAAATCGGTGCGGCAAGTGATAGCATGCGTGTGAGGCATGCGGGGAAGATGATGAGACTTTGGAGCATTTCCGGCAGCGGAACGGTCGGTAGGACAGAGGAAATCCTATGGGGGAATTCAAATCGTGAGGAGACGAGGCTATTACTGAAAGGAAGCAAGAAGGAGGTCAGTATAGCTATTATTATCATAACGAGACACATCGGACTATGAGCTCACTTATGTAAAATCGCTGCGGCAAGTGATGTGTGAGGCATGCGGGGAAGATGATGAGACATTGGAGCATTTCCTTTGTAATTGCCCGGCTTTCGCATTCAACAGATACTGGTACTTAGGTGGAGACACAATATCAGACATGAACCAACTTAGGGGAGTGGTATTGAAAACAATTAAGAATTTTGTAAGTAGCACGGAATTCTTTACTTAAAATTTGCTTTTTAGAGGTTACTTTATAGTTTTTAGAGCGCACAACAAGCCGATTACTGGCTTAGGTGTATGTCCATAGTGGTATGGGGCGGATAAATATCTGCACCCTCTTTTCAACCTAACCTAGTAAAAACTTGTGTGGTTTTGGTAAAAGAGTGAAAATAAAGGCAAAGGCAAATATTGGATTGCCCAAAAAGTAATTGCGGATTTTTTAAAAGAAAGTAAATGCATTTTTAATAAAACTTAGAATGAACTTTAATCAAATATACTTTTTTTACACTTTTTTCTAAAGCAAGCTAATAGTAACAGCTGATAACTGACAGAAGAAAGAATGCAATTACAGAGTCACAAGCTGTGAAAAAATTTGTCAACGCCGACTATATGAAAAATCCGCAATTACTTTTTGGGCAACCCAATATGTTCCACAGATCAAATGTTCGGGCCCAAAGCAGGGCTCAGCTTGTTTTCTATAGAATAAAAAATTTCTGTAAAATTTTCTATAAAAATTAAATTTCGACTAAAATAAACTTTCAAGGGAATTTTCTTTACATAATTTTGAAGAAAATCAAATCTCAACAAAATGTTCTTCTTTAACTATAACATTTCGTCCATATTGCGTTCAAGAAACTCTATACTTATAATATTTTTGTTTTTTTATTTCAGATGTAAAAGCGACGGTAAGTGGATGTTTATTAGATATTTACAAAAAAATTTTAGCAACACATTTCGCGCAGAAGCGCTACAATTTAAAAAATCAATAATCAAATTCAATCCCATGGCAGCCGGTTGTACGCACCGGATTGACCCGATGGAGTTCTTCATCGGCAAGGGCTGTCGTCTCAGTGTTTAAAACACTGCTACAACAACAACAATTTAAAAACAATACAGCAAGCAAATTTTTCCGAAAGGAAAGTTGTTTTAAATTCCGATCCCCAGAGGCCTTCCTACACTTGCACACAAGATAAGATGAAAGAACTTTGAAGAGATATTTAAAATTAGTGCGACTCCCAGATATTTGGACATTTTCTAATGTCGGATTCGTACTTTGCTCCACAATACCCTTTCATTTGAGATACACATTGTTCCATTGTTAAGGTTTTCGATGTTGTTGCTGTTCCCAGATTGGTTGGTTCACATTGTGGCTTTAAACCCAATATAGCCTTAAGTAGTATGATAAAATATCATTTTGAAAAACACACTTAGTCTGAAAGATGCGGTGTCATGGGGGATTAATATCCGCACCCTCTTTTCAACCAAACATAGCCTAGTATGTAAGTTAGAGAAATTTCACCCCGTCATCCAATACTAAATCCATTGTCTCGACAAGACCTTAAAGTTACAATCGACGGACGATTCTACGGTGTTAAACTGTCACCTCCTCCTCCTCATCTCCGCAGCAGTAATGGCAGAAATGTCTTGACGTCGCACTATAGCGCAGATTGAGGGAACAGGTGGCAAAAATCTAAATTTTCATGTGAGCCTACGAAATTTTAAAATTACCTATCTTATGTAGAACATTCCAACGATTTCAAAAATGCTTCCCACATAAATGTCAGGATATATCTTCTAAATCTCCTGACATTTTTATGGGAAGGCCATTAAAAAAACACAATTTTTAGGTATTTTGGTCCGATTTCAAGTGTTTTATCTTGAAAACTAGTTAAGGGGTTGTCATTTTTTATTTTGTCTATGGAAGGATATACTTATTAAGTGTAGAATTATCAAAAAAAAAATAATGATTTCTTTGAGCTTCTCCAGATGAATCACTATTTAAAAAGTACCCATTGTTCAATTTTGATGGAAAATGAAAAACAAAGCAAAATTACCCTCGTCATATTTTCCGCTATGTACGCTCGTCGAATGCCCCTTAACATAATTAAAAAAAAAGTTTGGCTGCTCGTATTTACTCCAATTTTTTTAGAGACAAAAATTTTTAAAAATGCTTGGTAAAAGAAGTCTTTGGAAGACATGTCCCATAGTCAAAAAATCAAAAAAAAAACTTGGAATAATTCTATAACATTTGAAAGGATAAGAATATCTACACCAAACTTGTCATAGTGAATGTGGAGATGGAGATTATGCAAAATTTGGAAACCATAGTAGGTCCAGGGGCTGACATCGGTCCAGGCTAATCTACTTCCTAAAATTTTTACAGGAAATTCTTCCTTGCCGTTTAGCAATCAACCACTCCCCGTGATTGATAGTGTACCTAGTTCGATGCCTCAGATATTCTTTCGAACACTTGGAGTTAAAAGGGTTCTTGCGGATCTCGACGTTAATAAATCCCCGGGCCCGCACGGTATATCAACACTTGTCCTTTGTAAGTGTTCTTCGACGCTTGCTTGTTCACTACGCAACCTTTTCAACCTTGCTTACCGTGCAGGTGTTTTCCCAGCGCGTTGGAAGGTAGCGAACGTTCAGCCCATTCCCAAAAAAGATGGGGCGAACAACCCTGCGAACTACCGGCCGATTGCGATATGTGCTCCGCGCTCTCCAAGGTTATAGAGAGAATGGTTAACCATAATCTTGTCAAATACTTAGAGTTGCGCAGAATTCGCTCTACGGGGACGTAATGGAGTCGCTCTATCCACCAGTTTGGTGAGAGTAAGTTAGTGACTCTGGATATTTCCAAAGCATTTGGTAGGGTCTGGCACGGTGCATTTTTATCAAAGCTTATCGCTTTTGATGTCGGTAATGGCTTCTTTCGATTTATATCGAGCTTTCTCAGAGATCGCACTATAGTTGTTGTTGTTGATGGCTTCTCATCAGATGAGCATATATTGACCGCAGGTGTGGCTCAAGGCTCTTTCCCCATCCCTTTTTCTTATTTTCATTGACGATCAATTAGGTCAGACTTCGAATCCAATCTACTCATTTGCCGATTTCAGAAGTCTGTGTCTTTCATATTCATTCAACCATAGGCCCAGTCCTCAAGAAATTGTGGACCGGAGGCGCATTATGGATGACACGCTCTCCCAGGATTTGTTGGCCATTTCCGAGTGGGGTAGAATGAACAGAGTTAGACTTTAACGCACAGAAGACGCAGTGCTGTTTCTTGTCTCACTAGCGATTCCCTAGCGAGATATACTTGATGTTCTGGGCATGAAGATACAATGTGATGTCCGTTGCTCAAAACACGTATTCGTGTTTTGAATACGTGTTTTCAAACACACGTTTTCGTCCATTGTGATACCACAGAAACAGAAGAAGGAAGATGCCTTCTAGTTGCTACCGTTGAACCATCCAGATCGCTTTAAGAAGAAGCCCAATAGCTTGCGAATTTTCACATCCGCTAAATCAGCTAGGTTCTGAAAGAAATGAGAACCTAAAGTGGAACACCCTCTGACTGCTAGTGCGGCACACACACTCAGAAGGTATTCTAAAGTCTCTTCTTCTTCGATGTCCTCACGGCTTCTACAAAAGTCGTTACTGGCAACCTTTAGTCTGTCATCATGTTTTCCGATTATACATTGACCTGTCATGGTGTCCGCCATATAACTCAGACGTCTGTTCTAGCCAATGACAGCAACGCGGTAGACTTGTTTATGTCTGGATTAGGCCACATAATTTTGGAATGGTCATAGCCCCTCTTTGTGACCATCTATCATTCGATGTCCTTCGGGTCTGGTCCTGAAAACTTAGCTTACATGTCGCTAGAGACATACCCACAGATTTCAGTATCCCTGGAATGTGTGCGGTGGTTCAAGAACAGGTGAATTTTTAAGTGTTCAGCCAACTCGTTGAGAGATCTGCGACGGTTGAGGGCGGACGGGCATGGCTAGATACTCTTAGATTTTTACGACGATCAAGAATATATATATATATTTTATAGTTATGGTTATTTTGATGTGTTGCCAACGGAATGAAAATGTATATACATATATATATATATATATATATATATATATATATATATATATATATATATATATATATATATATATATATGTATATCCTTTGGTGGTGGGTATAAAAATTATGCATAGAGCCTCTCCAAAAGTGCAGCTTATTAATATTCAGGGATTAGATCTCGTTTTGATTCAATACCCATTATACACTACGATATGATATAGAGTGTAGTAGAAGTAGTATCAAATCTATCAGTATTCAATCAAAGGAAGAACAATTGCTGACTTTTGCATCAGCATTCAATTCTCATTGATTAATTTTAAGTGAGGTGATTGCCGAAAATCTAGCCCCCCTTTTGTTCCTAGTGATATTTTTATACCCTACACCACTACTGTGGTACAGGGTATTATAACTTAGTGAATTAGTTTGTGACACCCAAAAGAAAGAGAGATAGACCCATTGATAAGTACACCAATCGACTTTGAATCAATTTCTGATTCGATTTAGCTATGTCCGTCTTGTGTACAAAGTTCAGGTCTCAGTTTTCATCCGATCATCTTCAAATTCGGTACAGGCATATTTTTCGGCCTAGAGACGAAACCTATTGATATTGGAAAAAATTGGTTCAGATCTGGATATAGCTCTCATATGTTCGTCCGATTTTCAGTAATAATGCAATAAAATGGTCATTTGTTAACCGATTCTCTCGAAATTTGGCAGGAAGGATTTTTTTACGACTGTCGACATTACAGGTAAATATCAGAGAAATCGGTTCAGATTTACATATAGCTCTCATATGTATATATCGCCCGAATTTCACTTCTAGAGCCACTGCAAGCAGATTTATTGACCAATCTTGCCAAAATATTGCACAACGATTTCCTAGATGACTACCACAACATACATAGAGTGTGGTCAAAATCGGTTCAGATTTAAATATAGCTCCCATATATATGTTCATCCGATTTTCAGTAATAATGCAATAAAATGGTCATTTGTTAATCGATTCTCTCGAAATTTGGAAGGAAGGATTTTTTTACGACTGACGACATTACTGGTGAATTTCATGGAAATCGGTTCAGTTTTACATATAGCTCTCAGGGAAATCGGTTCAGATTTACAAACAGCTCTCATATGTATATATCGCCGGATTTTCACTTCTAGTGCCACTGCAAGCACATTTATTGACCAATCTTGCCAAAATATTGCACAACGATTTCCTCGATGACTACCACAATATACATAGAGTGTGGTCAAAATCGGTTCAGATTTAGATATAGCTCCCATATATATGTTTGTCCGATTTCCAGTAATATTGCAATAAAATGGTCATTTGTTAACCGATTTGCTCGAAATTCGGCAAGAAGGATTTTCTTATGACTCTCAATATTACTGGTGAATTTCATAGAAATCGGTTCAGATTTAGATATAGCTGTCGTATATGTATATCGCCCGATTTTCACTTCTAGAGCCACTGCAAGCACATTTATTGACCAATCTTGCCAAAATTTTGCACAACGCTTTCCTCGAAAACTACCACAATATACAAAGAGTGTGGTCAAAATGTTATCCGAAGAATCTTTCTCTCAAATACTCCAAGCACTGCCTCATCTGCTTTCACAAGTACCCATGCTTCATGCTTTATGAGCCACTGCAAGCGTATTTATTGGCCAATCTTGCCAAAATTTTGCACAACGCTTTCCTCGACGACTAACACATTATCTGAGAAGTTTGCTCCGAATCGGTTCAGAATTATATATAGCTCCCATATGTACGTTCTTCAGATTTTGGGTAATTTGGCATAATGTTGTCATTTTTCAACCGTAGTTTTTACAGTTTGAACATATTTGCTCAAAATTGGTTCAGAATTGGATAAAGGGTAGGTGTAGGGTATTATACAGTCGGCACCGCCCTACATTTGCCCTTCATTACTGGTTTCATTAATCGCTTCAAGACTTTATACGGTAAATTAATACACCTACCTCTTAACAATTTTGCCTGTATAAAAACAAGCCTCGTCATGTCAACAAAAATCAAGCAAAACAGAGCAAAAATCGATTGAGCCCCCGCTGTTAGCTATCTGCCTAATGGTAAACAAGTATTATCAAGTCAAATTGAATCAAGTCTGAGTAAAATGTAGACCTAACAGGTGTTATGAATTTTAAAAATAAAAATCCAAAGTCTGCATTGAGTGGAGCTACCACAATCGACTCATTGAGTGGTGTTTTTACGCTGAAAACTACGATTGGTGACGCGGCTCTCTAGTTGATAAGAAAGAATGTCGTACAAAAATTGATAGTGCGAAGCTGAGTGCGGCTAACTGTTCCCACTCTCTCTCTCACACAACTTATTGTAGTAGTAATCTTTGCCCCCTTCACAATCAGTCTCACCCAAACCGGCAACACTTAAACACGTCTGCAAAACGACCGAAAACGTGGCGTATAACTCACTCATAAAGCGGAATGTTTAAACGCACTCTAAATCAGTTAATCAATAGAATACCACCTTCGAATTTTCCTGCTCTTGCCAATTGCCAGCTACGACGTTTCATTAGTGCCTCCGTGGAAAATGACAAATTCGTGGTGGTGTTGCAATCAAATAGCCAAACAGAATCGTCGTCCTCATCCTCGTTGGCTCCGTTAAAGTTCCCCAGTGTTTGGCTGCGTGATAATTGTTGTTGTGCCCAATGTTTTCATCCCACATCGAAGTCACGTAAACATGACTGGGATAAATTCGATGTTAATGTTCGAGTTAAGCAGCTACAAGTGAGTTGGGGTGAAGACAGGCGCCGTATCCTAATAAAACCTCGTTTATTTTAATGATCCATAACAGCAACATTTTCATTGTCATTTCCATTTCCATTTTGATTTTCACTTCATAGACAAATGAGCAAACCAAACAATTGATTATCGATTGGAGTGATAATCACCGTTCAGTGTACGATCTCGAATGGTTGCAGGAACGTGCTTTCATCGATGCTCGTCGCCAGGAGTATTTACATGATTTCTATCGTCCCAAACCCAAGCATTGGAGTGGTGCTGATTTTGATAAAGTCACTGAGATTTTTGATTTTCATGATGTCATTAATACGGATGAAGGTTTGTGGTGAATTTTTGTGCATTTTTAAACCCTGGACCATAGTAGAGGCGTATACAAACTTGCCATCCCTTTTGCGTGGGGGTAAAACTAGAGCAACTGTGGTGAAGACAAATTTTCCATAGGATACGATGAGATATACAGAGACACCGGAATATAGGAACAATGAGGTTCTTCATTGTGGTTTATTCACAGCTTGGACTGCTACGGCCTAGCAGGTGCCAAGGGAGGTGTTTACACCCAAGCCAGGCAAGGCAAATTATGCGGCATCAAAGGCCTATAGACTTTTTGGATACAAGCATCAAGCCTATATCAAAAGCAGGTCAGTAAAGAACGCCGAACACTTGGATGTTCATGGATTAGAAGAATTTTCCGATACTAAGAGGTAAACGTTAGCGGTATTCATTAACATCGAAAAACTTTTTGACATTATGAGGACCGATACTTTGATCCAATCCTTAGGCCGAGTGAACTGGATAAGTCACATCCTAATGACATAACCATGGATGACCACCATAAATAGGCTACTACAGATCTTGACTGGAGATATTTGAACCCGTCTGTTATTGCAGACTATGTTATAAAACTTCTATGTGGTAGAAGTCCGAAACAGAATTAGAGGAATGCTGAAAGGGCCTTGATGATGACAAACGACTGTGGTAGACCATGGACTCTGAACGTTACTCTAGAGAAGACTGAACTCTGCCTAGTCACGAGAAAAAGAAATGTGGGCCAAAACGATTTTGATGGGAGTGAGATTGAATAAAATACATCCAGGAGCGTACTGAGAGGGTTCACATGTGATGGGCATTATATCACGGCTCGAAACGGGGCCTCAATCTGTGTTCGTTTGGTTCTATAAAAGCATAATTAGACCAATACTAACTTACGCCTCAGTAGTTTGATGGACTGTTATGTAGAAAACATGCAATAGAAGGAAATGATAACAGATTTTTAGAAGTTGTTCTGGTGAAGGAATCCTTGAGGAATATTTTCGGCGTTACTACAGAAGGAGGCAGACTATCTGGCGCTCCACTTGGCCAATATTTTTCCAGCGTGCCCGGGTCTTGTAATACTCCGAGAGCCTGGCAGGAGGCAAGGGTGGTCGGTGGAGGCTGCCCAGTAAGAGGTTGTGCATAAAATAAAAGAATACTTCAATGCCAAAACGTACACACCGACGTTATGCATTGACATCGTGGGGGCTTTGAACAATGTGCGGACCGACACACTGATCCAATCCCTAGACAAATACCGGGTGGACCGGGTCCTTAGAGACTAGATAAACGATATGCGGACCGACACACTGATCCAATCCCTACACAAATACCGGGTGAACCGGGTCCTTCGAGACTAGATAAACGATGTGCTATGAAACAGGTGTATAAATTGTGTATCAAATGACATTAATATAAGGGAGTACGAGGCATAAGGCACGCCACAGGAGGGCATTTTATCTCCACTCCTAAGGGCGACCACCATAAATGACCTATTACGGATGCTGACTGAGGAGGGACTTGAATCCGTCTGCGTAGCAGGGTAAAAGGTAAGAATCCGAACCAGCTATGCAGAATGGCCGAACTTCGGTGGGACCTTAGAGACTAGATAAACGATTTGCTAAGGAACAGGTGTATAAATTGTGTGTCCTATGACATTAATATAAGGGAGAAAGAGGCATAAAGCACGCCCCAGGAGGGCATTTTATCTCTACTCCTATGGGTGACCACCATAAATGACCTATTACGGATGCTGACTGAGGAGGGATTTGAATCCTTCTGCGTAGCAGGTTAAGAGGTAAGGATCCGAACCAGCCACGCGAAATGGTCTTGCATATGGCATATGATTGGGTTAGACCCAGAGGTCTTAATGTTAACCCAGAGAAGACTTAAATATGCCTGTTCACGAGGAAGGCGAAGGTGGGCCAATTTAACGCACCACGTTTTCTCAATAAACCCATTTCGTTATCTGACAAGGTCAAATACTTAGGTGTGATCTTGGACAGGAAACTGAATTGGAAGTATCACATTCAGCAGCGTACAGAGAAGGCTCACAGATGTTGGGCACTATGTAGACAGGCCGTAGGCTCGAAATGGGGTCTGAACCCGAGGATAGTCCAATGGCGTGATTAGACCAATACTTATTTACGCCTCAGTAGTTTGGTGGACTGCTAAGGAGAAAAAGTGCAACATAAGGACCATACAAAAGTTTCAGAGAATGTGTTGCCTTGGTATAGCCGAGCGATGAAGACCACTCCCACTAGAACACTGGTGACTTTTCTAGATATCTTACCCATTGACATACAGATTAAGTGTGAGGCAGCCACTTCATCCATGAGACTTAAGGCAATGGGAGAATGGATTGAGAATGGGAACAGCTCATACCATCGTGGTATAATCGAGGCGAGGATAGGAAACTTGGAAGGAAGGAAAGAGGTTTCCAATCGGATACCTGTGTTAAACCTTAAGGTCGAGTGCTAGGCACTGCTGCCAGCGGCACATTCTTGGACTGGCGGAAACCTACTATTATCATCTGGAAGATCATGTTACACGGATGGATCAAAGCTAGAGAACAGAATGGACCTGGGGTCTACATCGAGAATCCAGGTACTGAGATCTGTTTTAGACTGGCTGACTATAATACGATCCTGCAGGCGGAGATCCGGGCGATCACGGAATGCGTGAAGTGGTGTGGTGCTAGGACGTCGAGTGTGAACATCTTTAGCGAAAGTAAAATTGCCATAAGGGCAATAACAACCAGGACGGTAAGATCACGAACAGTCTTGCAGTGTAAGAAGGAGATTAACGCCTCCTTAACGCAAAATGCGCATCGTTTAGGTGCCGGGCCATAACGGAGTAAGGGGAAATGAAAGGGCAGACGATTTGGCGGTGAAGGCCAGAGGACTGCCGTCAATAAACTTGGTTAACCTGAAGCCTTTCGGGTCGAAGCAGGAGTGGGCGGCGAATGCGCATGCAACATTGTGGAACAGCGAAACGGTCGGTAGGACGGCGAAAATCCTATGGGGGGATCCAGATCGTGAGAAGACGACGCTATTACTGCAACGAAGCAAGAAGGAGGTTAGTATGGCTATTGGTATCATAACGGGACACATAGGACTACGATCTCACTTATGTAAAATCGGTGCGGCAAGTGATAGCATGTGTAGAGCATGCGGGGAAGATGATCAGACGTTGGAGCATTTCCTTTGTTATTGCCCGGCTTTCGCGTCCAACAGATACTGGTACTTAGGTGGAGACACAATATCAGACATGAAACAACTTAGGGGAGTGGCATTGAAAACAATTTAGGGTTTTGTTAGTAGCACGGAATTCCTAACTTAAAATTTTCTATTTAGAGGTTACTTTAAAGCTTTTAGAGCGCACAACAAGCCGATTACTGGCTTAGGTGTATGTCCATAGTGGCATTGGGCGGATTAATATCTGCACCCTCTTTTCAAACTAACCTAACCTATTGTCATTCGGTTGGGATTATAAATGAGCTAAATCGATTTCGACATAACATCGACTTTCTGATTTGACTTATTGAGTTTGCTATTATTAATCGATTTTGCTGAAACTTAGTATTGGGTTGCCTAAAAAGTAATTGCGGATTTTTTAAAAGAAAATAAATGCATTTTTAATAAAACTTAGAATCAACTTTAATCAAATATATAATTGCCATTTTGTTCGATAACCTTTTGCCATCTTCCTGGCAAATTTAGTATTCCACGCTCATAGAACTTCTGGCCTTTATCTGCAAAAAACTGAACCAAGTGCGATTTAATAGCCTCATCATTGCCGAAAGTTTTACTATTTAAGGAGTTCTGCGAAGATCGAAATAAATGGTAGTCTGATGGTGCAAGGTCAGGGCTATATGGTGGATGCATCAAAAGTTCCCAACCAAGTTTTTTTTGGCGAGTGACCAAAGATGTGTGCGATCTAGCTTTGTCCTGGTGGAATATGACACCTTTACGATTGACCAATTCTGGTCGCTTCTCCTTGATGGCTGTATTCAATATGTCCAATTGTTGACAGTAAACATCCGAATTAATCGTTTGGTTCCTTGGAAGCAGCTCAAAATATACTACACCCTTCCAATCCCACCAAACAGACAGCATAACCCACTTTTGGTGGATATCAGCCTTTGAAGTGGTTTGAGCTGGTTCACCATGCTTGGACCATGATCGTTTTCGACTAACGTTGTTGTAAACAATCCATTTTGCATCTCCAGTTATGATTCGTTTTAAAGACGGATCGAATTCATTGCGTTTAAGGTGCATATCACAAGCGTTGATTCGGTTTGTTAAATGAATTTCTCTCAATACATGTGGTACCCATATTAAAATTGACGCCAAACAAACAAATGTAAACAAAATTTCGCGCACTTTTTTTCTAAAGCAAGCTAAAAGTAACAGCTGATAACTGACAGAAGAAAGAATGCAATTACAGAGTCACAAGCCGTTGAAAAAATTTGTCAACGCCGACTATATGAAAAATCCGCAATTACTTTTTGAGCAACCCAATATACAATAACTGCCTTACGGACCTATTTTTCAATTCAGGGTCTTAATCCCATGGAAATCGGATTTGTTGCCCGATTCCGCTGAAACGGTAATATGTATAAAAGTTTTTTGGACCTGAATCAAATATGATCCAGACCAGCCCCTTTTTGCATATTTTTTAAGGATATTTAGTGGAGTTGTTATAAAAGAGGATGGTATTTTTACTTGTTTTATTTTGAAATTCGTTCATTTCGGTACTAAAAAGTACAAAATCGCCTTTTTCATGGATTTGGTGCAGTGTAAATATGTGGTCCATGGTGGATTTACCAGGACTAAAGCCACACTGGTAGGAGCAAATTATATCCTTGACTTTAATCTTTTCGCAGTACGCTCTAGACGTACTCCTCTGTAGTTGGCACATAACGTGTTGTTCCCTTTCTTGTGTACGGGACGTAGTATGCTGGGGATCTAATCATCGGGTATTCGTCGTTTTAGTCAGATTGCGTAGACGAGCTGATGCATACACAGCTCACAGTGCCAAATTTCAACGAAATTGTCCAATGCATACCTCTCTTATGGCCCCAAGAGGGAGATCGGGAGATATGGCTGCTATATCCAAATATAGACCGAGCTAGTCCATATTGGGATGTCGAAGTATACAGGGTGGCTGATGAAAGCCGCTACCAAAAAAAAATGTAATAACTTTTTTTCTATTTAATAATAATAATTTAATAATTAATTTAATTAATTAATTAATTAATTTAATTAATAATAATTTAATAATTAATTTAATAATTTAATTTAACATGAATAAAAGAAAAATGTATTCCATACACCGAAAAAAAAATGTAGCAATATTCATCATTGTAGCAATATTCATCAGCCACCCTGTATAACACACTGTGCCATGTTTCAAAGAAATCGGGTAATAAGTATGTCTTTTTTTGGACCCAAGAACTTAAATCGGGAGATTGGTATATTTGGCAGCTATACTTATGTATCTCGTATATCCAGTGGCCTAGCACAACTCACTGTGCCAAATGTCATATAAATCGGGTAAAAAAATTGGTTTAAATAGACCCAAAACTTAAATCGTGAGATCGGTATATATGGCGGCTATATCCAAATATCCAACTGGAGGCCACCGTAGCGCCGAGGTTAGCATGTCCGCCTATGGCACTGAACGCCTGGGTTCGAATCCTGGCGAGACCATCAGAAAAAATTTTCAGCGGTGGTTTTCCCCTCCTAATGCTGGCAACATTTTGTGAGGTTCTATGCCATGTAAAACTTCTCTTCAAAGAGGTGTCACACTGCGTCACGCCGTTCGAACTCGGCTATCGGCCCGCTTATCATTGAGCTTAAACTTGAATCGGACTGCACTCATTGATATGTGAAAATATTGCCCCTGTTCCTTAGTGGAATGTTCTGGGGCAAAATTTGCAAATATCCAAATATCGTGCGATCTGAACCATACTTGGTACGGTTGTTAAGAGGCCAAGCACAATGCAAAATACCAGAGCAATCTGGTAATAAAATCTGTCTTAAACGAGCCGATGTGTTACAAACGGAATGACAAAACGACTATACTTCAACATTCGGGGGTGGCTATAAAAAGGTCCAGCGGTGGTTAGGCCCTGATTAATTTGTGACGTCTTTTTTAAATTTGTTAGGAACATTCTGTCGCAATTTGTTGACCCCATTAAATTTCAGCTATTCCAAATTCTCATTTGTAGCCCTCAAGAAATGGCTTGAAGCCTTAGCCATTTATGGAGTGGCCATTATAAGAAACTCCCCCATAGAGAAGACGGTCGTGCGCCAGTTGGCAGAAAGAGTGGGTTTTATACGTCGTACTACATATGGGTAAGCAGAGATAACGAATTATTCATCAATTACCAAACTAGCTTCTCTTTTACTCTATCTACCATTCGCGTCAAGTGAGGAGTTCATTGTGCAATCGAAACCAGGTGCCAAAAATGTAGCCTACCTCTCCGACCCTCTGCCACTGCACACGGATTTGCCCTACTACGAATACAAGCCAAGTTGCAATATTCTACACTGTATGGTGCAATCCAAATCCGTGGGTGGCAGTAATCTCCTGGTGGATGCATTCCACATTGCGGATTGCATGAGAGCTGACTACCCAGAGGATTACAAAATTTTAACGCAGACATTGGTGGACTGGAATGACATTGGCAGTGAGGATGACAAACATTTTCATAACATTTGGCGTGCCCCAGTGATATGGTAAGCCCTGCAAAAACTGCAGTTCACCTCAAAAATGTATTCACATTTGCATTCATTTCACAATATTTTCATTCTGCGAATTAAATGCCATTGGAATGGTGGTAGTAATAACAGGTTTTAGGGATTAAAGGCCCTTAGGAGGGAGCTTCTGTGCATATGGTATATGTTGTTGGTAAAAGCTTAGGAAACCCTAGGTCCTGGCCGGGATTTAAATTTGTTTTTGTTATATTGTGTGTGTTTGTGCAATGCACTTTTGAATAATTTATTGTCAAAAACATTATGTCAGTCGGTGTTGCTTTGGCCAAAACAGCCATTTTTTTAATCCCTCAACACGGCCAGCGGCAAAGGCTGTTAGTGCGAATCATTTGCAAGTGGAATTGCAAGTGATGTCGATTTTTTATGCTAAACTATTCATGGCTGAGAACAAAGGATTTGAGGGACACAGTGTTTGGAGAGAGAATAAAGTAAGACATGGAATTTTTATAAAAAAAAATTTGTGACATTCTTTTCTACGAAAAAATCAAAAATCGAGAAAATTATTATGAAAATTTAAGTTTAACAAATTTAAAATGTTTATAAATCTAAGGACGATTTTGCATACCCCCCACCGAAGGACGGTGAGGTTCAATTCCGCTCTAATTTGGAACAACAAGTTGTCCAAAAAAATGCAAATAAGCCATGAACATTGCATTTGACAACAGAGGCAAACTTCTCTGGAATCAATGAGTGACGTCCGATTCAAGTTTAAGCTCAATGATAAGGGGCCCCCTTTTTATAGCCGAGTCTGAACGTCGTGCCGCAGAGCGGCAACTCTTTAGAAAGAAGTTTTTACATGGCAAAATACCTCACAAATGTAGCCAGCATTGGGAGAGGATAACCACCGCTGGAAAATCTATTCTGATGTTCTCGGCAGGATTTGAACCCTGGCGTTAAGCATCTTAAGCGGACATGTTAACCTCTGCCTTACGTTGCCAAGTTGTGATGCTCTCTCGATATTCGTGTCGAGTATAGTCCGATATTCCGATTTCGGGTCTAGAGTATAGCTGAGAAACTATCGAAATTCGTAAGATTCGATATTTCTTATAATAACTATTGATAGATCACCTATATCAGTTTATACCGTAGGAGTATCAATGCATGAACGGATTAAAACCACATTCAATAAAGGATTGGATACCATGAGAGAAATCATTGCACAAAATGTTAGCCTAAGCGGATGAAAATTGCGCCCTCTATAGGCTCAAGAAGTACATTAAAAACGGGACATTTAGCAGGGAAGCTGTTTCAGCTTATGGGCCGATTCGAACGACACTTGAAATACTCAACAAGAAGGACAATTGAATAAGGTATGATTGTGTTGCACTCATGAACAGATCGCTAATTTTTGGTTAAATTTTACAAATAGTGTAACTTTGCTGATAATATTTATAGGAAAAAAATTCAATAAATTTTCAGCTAAAAACAAAAATATTGATAGTGTCATCGCTAATGAGCCAGCTCTAGTCTGGAGTTCATAAAAAACTCATTTATTATTCGATTTTGCTGAAATTGAAAACACATAGACCTATATACCCATTCTTTCCGTTTTTATACCCACCACTGAAGAATGGTGGTATATTCATTTTCAGTTTGCAACACATCGAAATATCAATTTCCAACCCCATCTTCTTCTTATATAAAAATCAATTTGTGTTTGTTTGTTTGTCTGTTCCATATAGATTCAAAAACAGCTGAACCGATTTTCTTGAAATTTTCACAGATGGTGCATAATGATCCCGTGGTAAAAATAGGGTACTACATTTTTTGCTTTCTGAAGGGCGGCCGAACCCTCCCCGTAACCATAATTTTCGGAAACGCGAGATCTCTGAAATGGGTAGTGCGATTTATAGAAATTTTGTGTGCTCTCTCATTCCGGATGGGGTACCTAGGGGGGACGCCCCACCCCCAAAACCTACCAAATATAAAGACCAATCACGACAATATGGGATTCAAATGGGATTCAGATTTCCAATTTGCAGACCAAGTGTAAGGAGGACCAACCCAAACCCCAAAAATACCCCCGGGCATATTTACAGACAATGGCCATATGGACCTAAAATGAAACGTATTTGAGAGTATAATACGAATCTGATATCCAAATGTGAGACCAAGTTTCTGGGGGTTCACCCCTTCACCAAAAAGGACATATATTGACCATGCCAATATGGGGCTCAAATAAAAGGTATTTGAGTATAGAATACGAATGCGATATTCAAATGCGGGACTAAGTGTTTTGATGGGCCGACCAAAAAATCCCCCCAAAGACGATAAATATACGACCATAGCAATATTGGGCTCAAATGAAAAGTTTTTGGTAGTAGACAACAAATCTGATATCAACATTCCGGACAAACTGTCTAAGGGATGACCCACCATAAAGTCCGATATCTCGATTTCAGGTCTTGGTCCCATAAAAGGCGCTTTTATTGTCCGATTTCGCCGAAATTTAGGACAATAAGTTGTGTTATGGCCCTCGATATCCTTCTTGAAGACATCCAGTTCGGTATAGATTTGGATATAGCTGCCATATAGACCAATCTTTCGATTTAAGGTATTAACCCTATAAATAGCGTATTTTTTATCAGATATCGACGAAATTTAACACAGTGTCTTATGATAGGCTTTCCGACATCCGTGTCCTATATGCTTCAGATTGGTCTATATTTGGATATAGCTGCCAAAAATACCAATATTGAATTAAAATTGTACAGTGACTTGTGTTTATTAGGTCGGTGGAGACTGCCCTGAACGAGGTTGTGCATAAAATAGAAGAATTCTTCGATGCCAAAAAGTACACACATGCATTGACATCGAGGGGGCTTTTAACGATGTGCGGCCCGACACACTAATCCAATCCTTAGACCAGTACCGGGCGGACCCCGTTCTTAGAGACTGGATGTGTCCCATGGCATAAATATATTAGGGGGAAAGTGGCACAATACACTCCACAGGGGGCATTTTATCGCCACTCCTATGGGTGATCACCATAAATGACCTTTAACGGATGTTGACTGAGGAGTGATTTGAACCCGTCTGCTACGCAAACGAAGTCATAATAAGGGCTGCGGAGTGTAGCCCTCGACCCCGGGTCGGAGTCTAAGTCAGAGTGGGAGTATTAAGGCGGATTTGGAGAGCGGTTCGGAGTCGGGGTTAACGTGCTAAACTCCGAACCAAACTCCGACTCCGACTCCGGCTCAATATTCCGACTTCGACTCGGGCCTCACTTCTAAGGGGTAAGGATCCGAACCAGGTATGCAGAAGGGCCGAAAGTGTCTTGCATATGGCATATAACTGGGCAACACCCAGAGGTCTCAATGTAAAATATGCCTGTTTACGAGGAAGACGAAGGTGTGCCAATTTAACGCACCACGTTCCCTCAACGAAACAATTTCGATATCTGACAAGGCGAAATACTTAGGTGTGATCTTGGGCAGGAAACTGAATTGAAGGTGTCACATTCAGAAGAGTGCTGAGAAGGCTCACAGATATAGGCTCGAAATGGGGCCTGAATCCGAGGATAGTCCACTATACAGAAGCGTGATTAGACCAATACTAACTTACACCTCAGTAGTTTGGTGGACTGCTATGGAGAAAAAGCACAATATGAGGAAAAAAAGTCCACTAGGGCACTGAAGACTATTCTAGATATCCGACCCACTGACATGCAGATTAAGTGGGAGGCAGCCACTGCGGCTATGAGACTTAAGGATGAATTGAGGATGGGAGCAGCTCATACCATCGCGGTATAATCAAGACGACGACAGGAAACCTGAAAGGAAGGAAAGAGGTTTCCGATCGGATACCTAAGATGAACCTTGGAAGTCGAGTGCGAGGCACTGCTGCCAGCGGCACACTCTTGGATTGACGGAACCCTAGTATTGTCATCTGGAAGATTATGTTACACGGATGGATCAAAGCTAGAGGATAGAGTAGACCGTTCCTACAGGCGGGGATCCGGAATGCGTGAGGTGGTGTGGTGCTAACGCGAGGACGTCGAGTGTGAACAACTTTGCGGACAGTAAAATTGCCATAAGGGCAATAACAACCAGGACGGTAAAGTCACCAATAGTCTTGCAGTGTATGAAGATGACAAAGTCCGCATCGTTTGGGTGGCGGGCCATAAGGAGTTAGGGAGAATGAAAGGGACGATTTGGCGGTGAAGGCCAGAGAAGAGCTGTCATTAAACTTGGTTAACCCGAAGCCTTTCGGGTCGACGCAGTCCGAGTTGAGAGTGTGGGCGATGAATGCGCATGCAATCCTGTGGAACAGCGAAACGGTGTGTAGGACGGCAAAAATTCTATGGGGGGATCCAGATCGTGAGAAGACAAGGCTATTACTGAAAGGAAGTAAGAAGGAGTTAAGTTTAGCTACTGGTATCATAACAAGGCACATAGGACTACAAGCTCACTTATGTAAAATTGGTGCGCCAAGTGAGAGCATGTGTAGGTCATGCGGGGAAGGTGATAAGACATTGGAGCATTTCCTTTGTCATTGCCCGGCTTTCCCATCTAGCGGATGCCGAAACTTAGGTGGGGACACAATACCAGACATGTACCAACTAAAGGGCGTGTCATGGAAAACAATTAAGGATTCTGTAAGTAGCACGGAACTCCAAACATAGATTTTCTTTTTCGAGGTTACTTTTTAGTTTTTAGGGTGCACATCAAGCCGATTACTGGTTTAGGTGTATGTAACTAGTGGCATGGGGCAGATTAATATCTGCACCCTCTTTTAACCCTAACCTAACCCTTTCAATGTCCGTGCCAAATATGGTACAAATCGGACCATGTTTCGATATAGCTACTATGGGTGCATTAATAATGCGTTTTTCTTCGGATTATGATGAAAGGTTATTTACATATATACCGGAGATGGTGGGTATCCATCATCCGACCAGCATATGTCCAGATCACTCTATATTTAGATATAGCTGCCATATAGACCGATCATGCAAGTGAGGGTCTTAATCCCACAAAATCCGTATTTGTTGCCCGATTTCGCTGAAACTGTGACTTGTATAAGAGTTTTCGGGACCTGAATCAAATATAATCCAGATCAGCCCCCATTTCCTTATTACTATCTATGTGGCAGTGGAGTTGTTATAAAATATGGTGGTCAATTTATCTATGGTGGTGGGTATCCAAAGTTCTTCAAGGCCGAACTTAAGAAATTTTTACTTGTTTTTATACCCTCCACCATAGGATGGGGGTATACTAATTTCGTCATTCTGTTTTTAACTCCTCAAAACATTCGTCTAGGCCCCATAAAGTATATATATTCTTGATCGTCATGAAGTCGCACTAGCCCTGTCCGTCCGTCTATCTGTCGAAAGCACGCTAACTTTCGAAGGAGTAAAGCTGGCCGCTTGAAATTTTGCACAAATACTTCTCATTAGTGTAGGTCGGTTGGGATTGTAAATAGGCTATACCGGTCCACGTTTTGATATAGCTGCCATATAAACCGATCTGGGATATTGATTTAGAGGGCACAATTCTTATCCGATTTGGCTGAAATTTTGCATGAGGTGGTTTATTTTGACTTCCTGTTATTAGTGTAATCCTTAGTTTGCTTATTACTTTTTTTTTAATTTAAGGACACTGTGCTTTCCCAATTACAACGATATCATCCTGTGTAACAGAAGTGCATAAACAAGTCCTTTTCCTATTGCCTCCAAAGACAGCAACATGTGCGGTTGCAACAGACAACGTCGTTGTTGTAGTTCCCTATTCCCTATTGTTTTCGCAAATATGGTGGATGGGTGATTTAAGAAAGGGGAGGGTAAAGGAAGTTTCAATACCAAAGAATAATACTGGGTTCATAGAATGTTGCACTCTGTTTACTCAACAACGACAACAGTTCAACCAAGGAACAGTACACACACATAAACGAAGGACAAAAATCGATTTTCAATTTATTTATTGCTAAGAGTTTATTCCCTGGTGTTCCATCTTATTTCCTTGTTCGGCGTCATTGGCAAGACGGCGAGTAGACATGGAAATATGCTTCTATATGGCAGGGTGCTGATGAGAAAGGAAGGGCGGTGTTGGTGTATGGTTACATTCCAATACATTTTATCGCTTTGACACTTCATTTGCGATAGCACATCACTTTACAACTTGACTCGCGACGCAGCTTGACTTTCAGTCCCACTGCGCCTTACTCATTTGAACAAACAATTCCTATGTACGCGGGAGGGAGCCTACGCCACACTTGCTTGTTACATAGGTGTGCGATGGTGGGTGGTCTGTTTCCGCATAAAATCTCTCAAAATCATTTTTGAAGAGTTTTTTTTTTTTGGGGGGTACTTAGTCACAGTATAACGATTGAAGCTTTTGGTGTTTAGATGGAAATGTTTAAAGAAGAAGACCATGGTTAATTACACAAACTTTCCATGGAAAATGTCAATACAATATTCCATGGAAATTTAATTTTGAAAAAATTAGCTTTTTGAGTTTTGAGGCGCTAGTTCGGTCATTTTGCTCAAAGTACGGTATTAACGAGAGGACATCGAATTTTAATATCGCGAAGGGGTCGAGTGACAATTTCTTTGTAGACAGTAAACTAGCCATCAAGGCAATAACAACGATGACATTTGTTGTTGTTTTAACCATATTTGCATGTGGGAGTAGCGATCCTCGCCAAGCTCATATAGGTGAGCAAGCTCGTTCTGGCCAATAGGAGCGATCGCCACGGGAACATAATGGCCATTGGTTATTTAAAAGCGCCAATAACTTGCCTTGTCAAATCGGCCATCATAGGCCTCTCACTGAGACTCTCCGTTCGATATCGCTGACTGTCCGAGACTGCAGTAGCAGCTTTTCCGTGTGGAGCAGCTTCTCAGTAACTTCCAACTAAGCTTCTCATAATTATGATGAACACCACACAGAACGAACTGTCTTGGAGTATGAAGAGGACATTAACGCCTTCTCCGTGACTGGCACGATCCGCATTCTTTGAGCGCCGGGCCACAGCGGAGTAAGGAGGAATGAAAGAGCAGACTATTTGACCGTAAAGGTCAAAAAACTTCAATCTTTAAACTTGTTTAATCCGAAGCATTTCGGTACAACTTATTCAGAATTAAGAGAATGGGCTGCGAACGCGTATGTAACACTGTCCGTGGGGAAGATGATAAGACGTTGGAGCATTTCCTAGCACTTAGGTGGGGACTTAATACTAGACATGAACCGACTTAGGGCCGAGGTTTGGAGAACAATTAAGATATTTGGGATCAGCACGAAATTCACGATTTAGATTTTTTTCGAGGCAACATTTTAGTATTTAGATCGCAGAACAAGCCGATTACTGGCTTAGGTGTTTGCCCATAGTGGTGGACCAATAACCGCACCTTTTTTTCAAACTAGCTTTACCTAATGGCAGTTTCTGCTGGGTTATCAAAGGCCAGCAATTCCTTCGTTCTCATTCGGTCGACGGTAGGCCAGAGTGTCCTGACATATCAGCATCCATCAACAGAGTCCCACTTCGCCACTGTCTCCGCACTGGACAACTCTTCTACTATTCACTAGTTCGACAAGTGTCACGTGTAGAAGACCAGAGCCTCTCTTGACATATTCATCTGCCCTATGATTTCCTGGAGTACCTTTTGTGCACGGGAATCCATGTTAGCACTATATGGTTAGCCCGCTATCTATTTACGGATTCCACGCCCTTTGAACCCACTATCCTCGAACTCAAACACCTTTATGGCCGCAAAATAAATCCTGAGTATCGAGGTCGGTTAATCCCTTCCCAGCATTTCCTTTGCGTCTGTCGTTATGGTATAGACCTCTGCCTGAAAGATCTGACACTCATCCTTAGACACACCGGCATACGGATGTTGAGTGTCTTGGAACATACTTCCAATACAGTTCTTGACTACATCTTGAAGCCATCTGTGAAGACCGAGGTCTCATTCTCTTCAAATACAGCATTTCTCTCCTCTTCGTCATTAAAGCAATCCGAATACCCTTTTTCGAATCGGTCTCGGTGCCAGGTAGTCTGAGACTTTCCTCAGTCTAGCCACCACGTCCACAGTGTCTAGAATTGAACCGTGGCGGTATCCCCTCTCCTTCAGCATATCGTGTTTCCTCTGCTTAAGCGATAACTTGGCGGCACAGTTTTGAGAATAGACTTTAATGGGTTGGATATCCTGCGGTATCGACCCAGGTCAGTCTCTGCACCTTCTACGACTCCAAGTAGCGAGTCCTCTTTTACATAGTCTTCCACCATATAACAGTACTGATCCCCCTGGTATCCCCCACTTCCTACCGAACATCCTCCTGCTGCAGTAATAAGCGCAAATCGCTTTCGGCGTTTTTCAGTCCTTTTCATTTTACGACACGGTTTCGGGTGGAGGACTTGATATTATCTATATTTCGTTTATTCTAGGATTCGTTTATCACTAGGTTCCAGAGAATCGTCGAAAACACCCCACTTTGAGGCGTTCTCCTTGCCTTCTGATCACACTATTCCAAAGTCTACATTAATAATGTAGCATACAATCCGTCTATCGGGAGAAACTTGGGTGGACCCCCATACGGTACAGGGCAGCGAATAACGATCCTATCTCCACGTTACTAAATTTAATTAAGTATTCAGGAAGGCTGCCATCGCGGTCTGCTTTGGTTGGAAAGACTTCTGGACTTGTGGAAGGAAGTCCCCACCGACCTACCCTACAGGTTTTCATGTATGTATGTTGGGCCACACTGAAGTTCTCCAGCATCAATCCCTCCCTCATTTTCATCTCTCAGTCTTTGTAGTGTTTTGAACAAAACAACAACTTGCGAATGTCAAATCTGCTTAGTCAGACAAGTTTTCAAAGAAATGAGAAACTAAGAGGAACTCCTTCTCACTGCCAGTGCGGGACACACACACAGTAAATTTTCTGCAATCTCTTCTTCTTCGATATCCGCACAGCTTCGGCCGAAGTCGTTACTGGTAACCTTCAGTCTGTCATGATGAACACAATGACTCAGACATCAGTTGCAGCCAGCGACTGCAAAACGGTAGATCTCTTCAAGTCCAAATTAGACCACATAAATTTTCCATCGCATCCCCTGATATAGAGGGTGACGTAACCTGGCACGCCGTCCTTTCTTTAGTATCAGACCACCTCCCCATAATTCTCATCATCGATCGATGGTGAGAATTGCTCGAGCATCAGCACGGATTTCGAAGATTGAAAACATTTGCCGCGGCTTCCGTCGTCCCTCTTATGTCGCTCCAGCCAGGGCTGAATCGCTGGGTCGCGAATTATCTGTATGGTCGCCAGTTATTTGTGGAAATTAGTCGAAGCATCGTAGAGTGAAACAGGAAGTTCCCCAAGACAGGGTGATATCTCGGGCACTGATTAACATCTACATATCCTCCATTCCACTCTCCACCCAGACGGCATAGAGATCGTATCATATGCGGACGATTGTACAATAATGGATGAGAATTATTATGCTATTAAAGCTATATCAAGTTATAGTCCGATTCGGACCATAAGTGAATTGAATGTTGGAGACCATAGTAGAAGTCATTGTGTAAAATTTCAGTCCTTTCCGATAAGAATTGCCCCTTGTAGGGGCTCAAGAAGTAGAATCGGGAGATCGGTTTATATGGGGGCTGTGTCAGACTAAATATCGATTCAGACTATATTGAACACGTATGCTAAAGGTAACGGGGAAATCCGTCGTACAAAATTTCAGCCAAATCGGATAAGAATTGCGCCCTCTAGAGGCTTAAGAAGTCAAGATTCAAGATGGGTTTATATGGCAGCTATATCAGGTTATTCACCGATTTGAACAATACATGATATAGTTGTTGGAAGTCATAGCGAAACACGTCGTGCAAAATTTCATTCCAATTGGGTAAGAATTGCGCCCTCTAGAGGCTCAAGAAGTCAAGACCCAAGATAGGTTTATATGACAGTTATATCCGGTTATATACCGATTTGTACCATACTTAGTACCGTTGTTGGAAGTTATAAAAAACACTTCATGCAAAATTTTAGCCAAATCGGATAAAAATTGTGCTCTCTAGTGGCTCATGAAGTCAAGATCCCAGATCGGTTTATATAGCAGCTATATGAGGTTATATACCGATTTGAACCATACTTAGAACAGTTGTTAGAAGACATTACAAAACACTTCATGCAAAATTTTAGCCAAATCGGAAAAAATTTTACCTTCTAGTGGCTCAAGAAATCAAAATTCAATATCGGTTTATATAGCGATTATATGAGGTTATATACTGATTTGATCTACAATTAGCACAGTTGTTAGAAGTCATAACAAAACACTTCATGCTAAATTTACGCCAAATCGGATAAAAATTGCGCCCTCTAGTGGCTCAAGAAATCAAAATCCAAGATCGGTTTATATCGCAGCTATATCAGGTTAATGACCGATTTGAATCATACTTAGAACCGTTGTTGGAAGTTATAACAAAACACTTTGTGATTAATTTCAGCCAAATCGGATGAGAATTGCGTCCTCTAGTGGCTGAAGAAGTCAAAATCCAAGATCGGTTTATATGGCAGCTTTATCAGGTTATGGACCGATTTGAACCATACTGAACACAGTTGTAGGAAGTCATTACAAAACACTTCATGCATTCAGCCAATTCGGGTGAGAATTTCGCCCTCTAGTGGCTCAAGAAGTCAAGATCCAAGCTCGGTTTATATGGCAGCCATATCAACACATGAACCTATATGGCCCATTTACAGTCCCTATCGACCTAAACTGATAAGAAGAATTTGTGCGAAATTTCAAGTGCCTAGCTTTACTCCTTCGAAAGTTAGCATGCTTTTGACAGACAGACGGACATGGCTAGATCGACTTAAAATGTTAAGACCATCAAGAATATATATACTTTATGGGGTCTTAGACGAATATTTCAAGGTGTTACAAACGCAATGACGAAATTAGTATACCCCCATCCCATGGTGGAGGGTATGAAAAAGGGGTTTTATAAACTCATTATTTGAACGGTAAGAGAACCTGTGTTGGGAAAAGCCGGTTTATTCATCATCTTAAATATTTCACAGCAATGCCAGAGTAACTACAAGAAACTCTTGCATCATCGCCGGGATGATTGCGTCCGATCAGGCCGATTTAAATGGCTGGAATGTGGGAATCGCCCAGACTATCTTCACGACAATGTCACCCATAGGGTCTTCCGTAAATGCAGCTCCATCAGGTATTGCAATATCTTGATCGCCGAACTCCACCCGGACCAGTTCATCCTAACCAGTAGTTGCATCGTCTCCACGTTCCTCTCAGTTTATATTCATTGCATTTGTTTCTAACACCTAGACGGAAGAGAGATGGACCCATTGATAAGTATACCGATCGACTCAGAAGCACTTTCTGATTCGATTTAGCCATGTCCGTCTGTATGTCTGTCCATGTTAATTTGTGTACTAGTCGCAGTTTTCTTTGGATCGTCTTCAAATTTGGTAAGGGCATGTTTTTCGGCCTAGCGACGAAGCCTATTAAAATTGGAAAAAATCGGTTCAGATTTGGATATAGCTCTCATATACATGTTCGTCCGATTTGCAGTAATACTGCAATAAAATGGTCACTTGTTAACCGATTCTATCGAAATTTGGCAGGAAGGATTTTCTTATGACTACCGACATTGCCGGTGAATTTCATAGAAATCGGTTCAGATTTGGATATAGCTCCCATATATATATTCGTCCGATTTGCAGTAATAATGCAATAAAATGGTCATTTGTTTAACGATTCTTTAGGAAGAATTTTCTCTTGACTCTCAACATTAGTGGTGAATTTCATGGAAATCGGTTAAGATTAAGATATAGCTCTCATATATATATATATATATATATATCGCCCGATTTTTACTCCTGGAGCCATTGCAAGCGCATTTATGGACCAATCTTCCCAAAACTTCGAACAACGCTTTCTTCGACGACTGTAACCGTATCTGAGAAGTTTTCTCCAAAATCGGTTCAGATTTGGATATAGCTCCCATATATATGTTCGTCCGATTTCCAGTAATACTGCAATAAAATGGTCATTTGTTAACCGATTCTCTTGAAATTCGGCAGGAAGGATTTTCTTATGACTCTCGATATTACTGGCGAATTTCATAGAAATCGGCTTAGATTTACATATAGCTGTCATATATGTATATCGCCAGATTTTCACACCAAGAGCCGCTGCAAGCGCATTATTTGACCAATCTTGCCAAAATTTTGCACTACACTTTCCTCGACGACTATCTGAGAAGTTTGCTTGAAATCGGTTCAGATTTGGATATAGCTCCCATATATATGTTCGTCAGATTTTGGGTAATTTGCAAACATGTTGTCATTTGTCACCCGTAGTTATTACCGTTGAACATGTTTGATCGCCGAGGTCCATCAAAATTGGTTCAGAATTGGATATAGCTCCCACATTGTACTTATAGGGTAGGTGTAGGGTATTATACAGTCGGCACCGCCCGACTTTTGCCCTTCCTTACTGTTCTGAAAAAATAGGTTTCGATGAAATTTTCTATGAAAATTCCATATTAGCGAAATTTTCTAAAATTAAAATTTTGATTTTGTCAAAATTTTCTATGAAAATTGAGTTTCAACGGAATTTTCTAAAAAAATCAAATTTTAACGAAAATGTATATGGAAATCCAGTTAAGAGGAAGCTTAAGGGAAATTCAAATATGGCAAAATAAAATGTTGTGGTGTGGAAATGTTGACCACTTTTTTGTGTAAAAAAATCACAATTTTTTTTTACTTCTTTTTTACTGTGCTTAGATTTTGTCTCCCGTTGGGTAAAGTTTTTCAATTTTCTGCCCTTCGATTCATATTTTTTATGATTGAGGTTTTATGCTACTGATTTCTTTCCCATCATTCTCATTGTTATGACAATAATCGCCATCGTCGTCATCATCAACATGATCAGCATCATTAATTTTGACTACTTTTTTTTATTTTTATGATGACTTTGTCATTGAATTGAGTTTCTTTTTTTTGTGACCATAACCATCTTTTACAGTTTAGACAATGACGGAAATTATACGCGCATAAATCACAGTATACCTCAACGTGACAGCCATTTTTCGGTGCCGCTGGATGCCGTAATACCATGGTATGAGGCCTATGCGAAATTTGTACGGCTGGCTCGGGAGGATGCCCACTCGTTTAAGACGAAGCCTGGTGATGTGTTGACTTTCAATAATATTCGTCTGTTGCACGGCCGCACCGGCTACGATGACACCGAGGAGAATGTACGATACATTGTGGGTGCCTACTTGGACTGGGACATAATTTATTCCAAGTTGAGGGTATTGAAAACGCAAGCGGGAGGATTTTGAGAAGGAAATTGGAGAAAAGCAGTCAAGCAAGTCACAATACAAACAAAGAAAAATATTGGAAAATCTGGTGTTTGCTTAACGTTCCTTACTTTAAGAAGAAAACTTGTTTAAAATGTTAAAGAGTTGGAAATTTAAAGATGTTTTATTTCAGTTTACATTTACAGAATACATTTTTATGATGTTGACTTTAAAAAGCAACACTGAAAAACTCAAATTATCCTTTATTATCCTTGACTGAGTTAACTATATGTAAGCGTGTTTGTTTGTATGGTTTTTGTGCATGTGGTACTTTCGCTGTTTGACTAATGTGATAAATTGCCTGTGAAAAGCAAGTGATTGACATAAAATTCGCTACCATGGTTTCTTCAGTGTGATGTGAAACGAAATTATACGCGCCGTTTTCCACTCCTTTTATTCGCAGCTTTTTGTTGTGTACTTTGTGTTTTTTTTTTGTTAACAAATTGGCTTAAGTTTTTGACAACAGTGAAGGATGTTTTCATGCCACCAGTCAGGGAACACAGCACCCATCATCAGGATTGACAGAAACCGCAGGTTCATTTATTCTCCAGGAAACTGTCTGAAAAATGTTGTTGTGAAAAAGCATGCATTCGCGGTTTTTTAATGGTTTCACTGTCGTCTTCAAAACTTTACAGCCATATGTTGCTGTGGCTTTTTGTTTTCGTAAAACACGGAATTACTTTAAGACCCTTGCTTCTGGTGGTTCTTTGGTCAAGAACGCTTTAAGATAATAAAGAAATGGTAACTGTATGATAATTTTGGTAAAACTTCCAGTTCAATAAATTCTTGGAGATGGAGTTGAATGTTTGTCTTTCGTCGTTCGAAACGGAGTTATATCTATGCGCCTATAAAGGCGGTATTTTATGTAGGTGTAAGCCACACATGGCATTAGACTTGCCAAATGGTCGGGATTATCCCGACTTTCTGTGGCTATCGCGACTCCTGACTATTCGACAAAAAACAAGTAAGAGCGTGCTAAGTTCGCCATGGATCGCATTTGTCGAGTTCTATGGTATCTCTTCTTAAGCAAACAAAGAATATTGAATAAAAACTGTTATACTATTGGAGCTATATCAAGTTGTAGTCCGATTCGGACCATAAATTAATGCTGACAAAATTTCAGTCAGATCGGATAAGAATTGCACCCGCTAGACGCTCAAGAAGTCAAGATCCCAGATCGGTTTATATATCAGCTATATCAAAACGTGACCCGATTTGGCCTATTTGCAATCCCAACCGACCTATGAAATAAATGCTGAACATTGTAGAAGTCATCGTGCAATATTTCACTTCATTCGGAAAAGAATTGCGCCTTACTCGAAAGTATAAAAACGAGGGTCCATGCGTGTTGCCATAAGCTCGCTACTGTTTTTCCAGATTGCACTATAGGAGTGAAACTTGGTATTTAGGAAAGTCGTTTTATTTCATTTGGGTATTTCGTCTTCGTATTTTTAATCCGATAGAATGATAAGTTCTATAAACTGCTTTAAAATTAGTGCCAAGTATGGGTCCAGCTTTCGGTATGGATCCAATATTGACCTCCTTCCGGTATAACCCCTTGAAGGCACAAATAGTATGTTATTTATCCGATTTCCTATTTGTCTGTCCGTCCTTTTGATATCGAACCTAGAGAGAGAAAGGGAAGAAAAAAGGAAAATGTGAGACCTCGTACTAGAGGTTATACACGTAAAAAAGAAAAAGACGGGAGGAGTCCAAAACCCCGAGCGGGGAGTGAAAATCGCGCGTCCCTACGCAAGCACGGATCTACCTACGCCGGAGTCCATGGCACCCTCCGTCGGAACTATCCTGTTCCCTCAACAAACCTCAGGAGAGATACCAGAGGTACGTTCGTAAGTTCACCCAGATTACAGAAAAACGACTCCCCAGAAAGGAGAGCCTAACGTCTCTGCAGAGCCGGACAGGAACACAGCAAGTGCTTATTAGTCTCCTCCTCATTCTCATCGAGCCAACTCCTACAGAAATCATAGTGCGGTATCCCCATGCGCGACGCCATGCGGATATGACCCCTATCAAAGTACACATCGACCTCTTATCGAATGGCAGGAACTCCCTCGTCCTCCTCCTGTCATAACCATAGCGCCTTCGCAGTCCGGCAACCATCTACCGAGTCTCACCTCGCCACCGACGCCGCCCTGGCCATTCCATCTACTGTGTTCAGTAGCTCGACAAATGGCACTTAGGCAAGACCGATGATTGGTCCACCCGGCGGAGACGAACCCATTATGGCGCAACGCTACTTCTTACTGATATGGGAATTGTATAAATTGCCATATAATTTCAGATATGGATGTAGGTTAGATTATGTTAGGTTTAAGTCGCAATCTGCCATCCGACTCACATACGTTTTCGTCCATCGTGATAGCGCAGGAACAGAAGAAGGAGATGCCTTCTAGTTCCTACCATTGAACCATCCAAATCGCTTTAAAAAGCCCAAAAACTTGCGAATGTTTACATCCGCCTAATCAGACAGTTCTCAAAGAAATGATAAACTGAAATGGAACTATTTCTGACCGCAAGTGCGGGACTCACACACAAAAGGTGTTCTCTCTAGTCTCTTCTTCTTCGATGTCCTCACAGCTTCTGCAAAAGTCTTTGCTGGCAACCTTTAGTCTGTCTGCATGTTTTCCGATTAGACAGCGACCTGTCATGACGCACACAATGACTGAGACGTCTGTTCTAGCCATTGACAGTAAAGCGGTAGATCTCTTCAAGTCTAGATTAGGCCACATAGTTTTGGAATGCTCACAGCCCTCTGTTTGTGACAATCTATCATTCGGGCATGTTTCTGAAAACTTAGCTTACATGTCGCTAGAGGCATACCCACAGATTCCAGTTTCCCTGGAATGTGAAGGGTAGTTCCTAGTCTCGCAGGCTCGTCCGCTTTACAATTCCCTGGGAAATCTCTATGGCCCGGCACCCAGAACCTAGTGAAGTTTGAACTGTTCAACCATATCCTTGAGAGATCTGCGACAGTAGAGGGCGATTTTTGTGTTCAAAAATACGTTCTCCAGGGATTTAAAGGCTGGCTGAGAAGGTTTCTATGCCAATCGTCGTTTTGTCATTATATCTTAGCCATTCCACCACCTTCTTAATTGCAAGGATCTCTGCTTGATATACACTGCAGTGGTCGGGTTACCTTTTTGCCAAGTTCTAAATCTTTAAAGTACAACCTAAAACCCATCTGGTCGTCTAGTTTGGAGCCATCTGTAAAGAACTTCTATTATCGGGGATATCTTAGTTCCAATCGGTTTTATTAGGCATAGTGGTACAGTACTTTTTATCAAAAAGTGGCTCAGGTAGGATGTAATACACACTGCCTGGAACATCGGATATTGTATCAAGGATAACACGGTGTCTCTAACCGCCACATGACCTTAGCCTCATGTCAGGTCGCAATAATTTGTTCAGCCACAATGTCCAGAGGCATTAGATGTAGCATTAAATTCAGTGCATCAGAGGGTGTCGTCCTCAGTGCGGCCGTGATGCTCAAACAAGCTTGCCTTTGGATCCGGTTGAGTATTGAACAGCAGGTGGACTTTTGAAGCGACGTCCACCAAACCACAACACCATACAGCATTATAGGTCTGACAACTTTAGTATATAGGCAATGCATGAAACGCGGTCTAAACCCCCAATAGCTCTCTTGCAGGTGTATAGGGCAAGAGTTCAATTTCTTGTCCAGCAAAACACCTAGGTATTTTGCGCTTTCTGTGAATGGAACATTCTCTGCTACCAAGGAGGCAGGTGCCACTGTTGGCAACTTGTATCTCCTGCTGAAAATAACTACTTCTGTCTTGTACGGATTTATACCTAGACCACTTTCGGTAGCCCACTTCGCTGTTTCACATAGAGCTTCCTGAAGTATACCTCTTAGAGATATAGCTCCTATATAAAATGGACTTGACTTTTTGAATCTCTAGGAGCATTTATTCTTATTCGATTTGGTTGGAATTTGTTATGTAAGATATTTTTATGCCCTTCAACGCCCAAACCGAATACCACCCAAATAGATGCGTAATTAGATACACCCCGATTTACCGATCCCTTGATGTGACTGACTAATACCGTAGACGTCTCAATTTTGGTCGAAATTTGGTATGTAAAGTGCACTTATAACATTGCAGCTATATGCAAATCTGGACCTATCTGAGCCAAATTGCAGAAAGATGTCAAAGAGCCTAACGTGACTCACTGTCCCAAATTTCGACGAAATCGGACAATAAATGCGCATTATATGGGCACAAAACCTTATATCAAGAGATCGCTCTATATCCAAATCTGGACTGATCAGAGCCAAATTGAAGAAGAATTTTGAACGGCCTAACACAACTCACTGTCCCAAATTTCGGCAAAATCGGAAAATAAATGAGCCTTTTATGGACCCAAGACCCTAAATCGAGAGATCAGTCTTTATGGTAACTTTATCCAAATCTGGACCGATCTGTGCCATATTTTAAAAAGATGTCGAGGGGCCTAACACAACTCACAGGCCCAAATTTCGGCAAAATCGGACAATAAATGCGCCTTTTGTGTGTCCAAAACCTTAAGTCTAGAGATCATTCTTTCTTCTGTCAGTTATCAGCTGTTACTTTTAGTTTGCTTTGGAAAAAAGTGTAAAAAAAGTATATTTGATTAAAGTTCATTCTAAGTTTTATTTAAGTTTTATTAAAAATGAATTAACTTTATTTTAAAAAATACGCAATTACTTGTTGGGCATCCCAATATATACTTTATAGGATCGGAAATGGATATTTCGATGTGTTGCAAAGGGAATGACAAAATGAATGTACCCACATCCTTCGGTGGTGGGTATAAAAATATACCAGTTTGGAAGCGCTGAACAAACCTATTGTACGAGGTTGGGCCAAATAATAATTACAATCGTGCAGCTCGTTTTTTAACTGAATAAAAACAATAATCAACACAATAGGTACTCATAACGAACAAAAGCTTATGAATTCTAAAATTTAGATAACTTCCAAACTTTTTTGCCATCGCAGTCAATAACAAATGTTTTAACATCACAGAAAAATGTGGTCGTGTGAATTAGTAATACTTCGTGCCAGCTACACTGTAGATTCCAGACCCACTCTATTTTCCAGCTTTGATCCATCCGCGCTGCATTAATTACCAAACGGCAATGCCAGAGTTTCATAAATCTAAGACCTTCCCAATGGCAACAGTGCCCCTCATTCGTCGCAGATCCCAACTTATACTCTCTTACATCCAGAGTTTCTAACGTCGCCTTGATTATCATTCGATGGTATGAACTGATCCTACCTTTTATCCAGTCTCCCATCGCCTAAGTCTTTGCCGCAGTGATTGCCTCATAATTAATCTGTATGTCTATGGGTCGAACAAACCGCAAGTAAATTACAATTTTTCTTGAGCTTCCGTTATTTTGCTCAAACATTTTCTAAATCAACACTAGGTCACAGAAATACAACACATGTATTGAGTATGCGACATCAATATATTCGTTGGTGGCTGTGTCCGCACATCATATTGCATACCGTTTTGCTTTGGTCGCATAACACGACCGAACGTTGACGACGCCATAGGCGTCGCGACGCTGTGAAATGCCGTTCTCGCATTGGCTTTTAATGGATTGCTTCTGTGGGCAAATATTTGACATTTGCAGAGATGTATTCGAAAGAACTATCGCATATTGTACAAATATGTTCACCAATAAATTTCACTCGTAATGTGAATTTATATGACATGTAAAGCCGCAATTTAAGTTCAATCTTTTTATTTGAATATAAGTAAGTTTTTCTTTAGTGTTTTCTATGCGCACTTTTTTCTTGGTATGCTAATATTGAATAGTTTCCTCACCCAATGCTATGTTATTAGGGTCTTATATGCATAGGTCTTTAGCTTTCATTTTTATGTGCTTAATACGATTTTTACATTAAGCTTCTGATGATGCCATATTCCCTCAACAACCTTTAGTAGTTTTCCCAACAAATTCTATAACTCGCACCATTGCATTTTATGGTGGCGCGGAAGTGCTATCCCAGCAAATCTTTTCAATCTGCAATAGGCCAAATGTTAGAAGTTGCACTGCCACCCGTTTACCTGTCAGAGCTTCCGTTTCCTATATCTGCACTGTTTGCCATCGGCAGTGATATCCTTCGTCATAGTAGCATATAAATATCGTTTAGGGAATTGTTATTATGTCTATCGCTGCTGCTGTTGCTGCTATCCTGGCGTTTTAGAAATGAGGATGGCAAACTTTATCGTTTTTTTTTTTGCATTCGTTCTAGTTCTTAAACATTCCTTGGAGTATTTCTTGGAAATTGTTAAAAATTCTCCTTAACATTTTTTCGTTTTGTTTGTATGAAAATGGAAAAAAATTTCCATCAAATGTCGTTGTGAATGTTGTCTTGCAACTTCAAACTGCCATTCAGGGCTGTTACTTTAACTATAAACCCAGGTAATAATCTGTAACTTAATTCGTTTGAAAAACTTTTCCTTTTCCCTCCACTCTGCAATTTCTCCTTCCCATGGTATTAAGCTCCTGCCACCTATTTAAGTACTTCACGGCATGTTCCACAATTGCAATTGTTGTGAAAATGGCATGGAGAAAAAGTTTTGTTGGAAAAAGTTTAGTTTTTTTTTATACCATTTTATGCGATGCAAAAAAAAGAAGATAACGATTTAAAGTGACACGTAAAATGCGCATTTATTGTTTATGCTCTGGATGCGAAACAGAAGTTTCCATTTTTATTTAGAGTTCTTGTTCCTATTAGTCTAACAAATTGTTATTTATTTTGAATGGAGTATATGTTTTTAAGCGCTGTATTAACGATTTATTCTCAAATTGTAGCGTAAATGATGTTCGAATGTTTTTATGAGAAAAAAAGTTTAGAAAATGAAAAAAGTTTCCAAATGTTTTCAATACATTTGTAGGTATAAACCAGAAAGTAATGGGAAAGACGGGCGCAGCCAACTATATAACGCCCTACAACTAACCTTTAAGGGGGAAATTGGGAACTATATCTAATTCTGATCCGATTTTGATAGACTTCGATGGAGGTTTTCAGATGGGCTATACAGCAATCCCAAAATGTTGGCGAGATTGGTCAAACAATGCGCTTGCAGTGGCTCTTGGGGTGAAAATCGGGCGATATATATATAACAGCCACGACAAAATCTGGACCGAGTTCTATGAAATTCACCAGTAGTGTCGTGAGTCATAAGAAAATCCCTGCTGCCAAATTTCGATAGAATCGGTTAAAAAATTAGCACTTTATTGCAGTATTTCTCAAAATCGGACGAACGTATATATGGGAGCTATGCCTGAATCTAAACCGATATGGAGCAAACTTCTCGGATATTGTGGTAGTCGTCAAGGAAAGCGTTTTGCAAAATTGTTTGCAAGATGGGTCAATAAATGCGCTTTCTATGACTCTAGTAGTTAAAATCGGGCGATACATATATTTATATATATATATATATATATATATATAAGAGCTATATCTAAATCTGACCAGATTGCCATGAAACTCACGAGTAATGTCGATAGTAAAGAGAAAATCGTTTCAGCCAAATTTCGAGAGAATCGGTTAACAAATTACCATTTTATTGCATTATTACTGCAAGTCGGACTAACATATATATGGGAGCTATATCTAAATGCGAACCGATTTCGAGCAAACTTTATAGACATTGTGGAAGTCGTAAAGAAAAGCTTTGTACTAAGTTTTGGTTAGGTTGGTTAATAAATGCGCTTGCATTGACTCTAGGAGTGAAATCGGGCGATATATATATATATGTATGGGCCGATCGGAGCCAAATTGAAGAAGGATGTCGAGGGACCTAACACAACTCACTGTCAACTCATTTCGGCAAAATCGGATAATAAATGTCGCTTTTATGGGCCTAGGACCTTAAATCGGCGGATGAGTCTGTATGGGGACTATATAAAGATATAGTCCGATATAGCCCATCTTTGAACTTAACCTGCATATGGACAAAAAAAGAATCTGTGCAAAGTTTCAACTCAATATCTCTGGCGGGCAAATGGACGGACATGGCTAGATCGTCTTAGATTTTTACGACAATCAAGAATATATATACTTTGTAGGGTCGGAAATGGATATTTTGATGTATTGCAAACGGAATGACAAAATGAATATACCCCATCCTTCGGTGGTGGGTATAATAATCAAATTATGTTTGATGGTTTCTCGGTTTGTTTGTTTGTTCCGTATAGACTCAAGATCTTAAAAGCTGAACCGATTAGCTTGAAATTTTCGCAGACAGTGTAGGTTAATCTGGAAGAAAACAAAGGCTATATAATTTTTTGATATCGGAAGGGGGCATACCCTCACCCTTATGACAAAAACACCACCCAAAATCAAAATTGGACCGATCGGGACAATATGGGTATCAAATAAAAGGTATTGGAGAGTAGAAAACGATTCTGATATCCAATTTTGGAGCCAAGTGTTTGGGGGTACACCCAAAACACCCCCTAAACTGAATTTCATTCCCACTATGGCAATTTGGGAGTTAAGAACGAATTCGATATCTATTTTTAGGGCAAAGTGCCAGTGGCCGCCCGAGCCCCAAAACATCCTACAAGCGGTTCATATTTACAGACCATGGCAAATTTAAGGGATTTGGGAGTGAAGCACGAGTTTGATATCCATATTAAAGTCAAAATGTCGGAGGTGCCATCCATGCCCTAAAAAGCACTTCTCATTACCCTAATTTGCAAAAACACCAGATCTCGGAAATTGGTAATGCGATGCGTTCGATTTTTTTTTGCACTCTTACAGTCACCAAAAAAAACATGGTTTCCATTGCTTGGGTCGGGGGCCATTTAAAACCCGCTAAATGTATATATAGACCAATCACGACAATATAGAGCTCAAACCAAAGGTGCTTGAGAGAAAAAATGAATTTGATACCAAATTGAAGAGCCATGTGTTTGGGGAGCCGTCCCACTCTAAAATATCTCAATAATCAAACGTATTTACAGACTATGGCAATATGTGACTTATATAAAAGTTGTTTGGGAGATGAATACGAAATTACTTAAACGGTCAAGTGGTCACCCCACCCCCGAAATACCCCTAAGACGGAAATATGTACCAATACTGTAATAAATAACTAACAAGAAAGTCATTTGGGAGGTGAGTAAAAATTCGCCCAGGAATCGAGTAGTTTAAAGTCAATGATAAGAGACCTTTTTTATAGCCGATTCCTAAATGCAGGCCGCAGTGTGATACCTCTTTGAGGAGAATTTTTTACATAACCATACAGGGTACCTCGTAAATGTTGCCAGCATTAAGAGGGGATAATCACCACTTTAAAATATTTCCATGTTCTCGCCTGGATTCGAACGCAGGCGTTCAACGTCATACACGAATATAGGCTACAGTGGCACGAATTCGATATCCACATTTAGGGCGAAGTGTCCCCACCCTAAAAAAATATTAAAGGGTTAGAGAAGTCGCAGTGAAGTGGGTTCCGTTCGGCTAGTATATTAATGAAATAAAACATAGGATAAATATGAGAATAAACGGTTAAACCTGAACGGAATAGAAGCAGAAATTTTGCGAAATATATTATTTCGAATATTTCATTCCATCAATTGTGTTGATTTTAGTTCAAAATATCTTTCAAGATTGTTCATCATGTACTCTGAATAAAGAATTATTTAGTTCCATTTATTTAACGTTTAACCATAACGAAGTTAATTTTTAGATCAACCTTAACAAAAAACGAATAAAAATGTCTTAAGCGCTATATAAAGTTTAGCTTTATACGAAAGTAGTTTATTTTAACTCACTTTTTTTGTTGTGTAGTTTCTATTAGATATTAATCCTGGAGTTCTGTCAATCCAAGACTGCTCCTCTGGATGCAGTATATCCATCGTCTCACTATGGCGCAGATTGAGGAAACAGATAGCATAAGTCAACTTTATCATGTGCGCCTACAAAATTTTAAAAGAACCTTTTTATATAAAACATTAAAACTTTTTGAAAAATGCTACCCGCAAAAATTTCCGATTTTTTGTTGGGGAGATACGACCGTTCAAAATTTACCTTTTTTGATTTTCAAAAAAAAAAACACACACAATTTTTAGGTGTTTTGGTCCGATTTCAAGTGTTATATCTCGAAAGCTAGTTGAGGGATTGCAATTTCATTCCTAACAAGTGTAGAATTATCAAACAAAAAGTAAAAGCGTGATAAGTACGGTCGGGCCGAATTGAGAAATTTTATGCTATTGGAGTATATTAAGTTATAGTCCGATTCGGACCATGATGATGAATTCGAGATAAAAATACTCCCAAGTACTGAATGGTGCTTGTTTTTCAAGATTTTCAGCAAAACTGTCACAAATTAAGGGTTGTATGCAGTCCTTTGGTATGCATCCCTCTTTTACTCTCTCTTCAGGTGCATGATCTACTCCCAAATACTCTAAATTAGAGTCTTATGTTGTCATGATTGCCGCAAGAAGCTTTGAGAATCATACTGCCCTAATCGATGTACATGTCGGTTATGTTGTTGACTCAAAGTCGTACTACTTTACAGATATAACTATAATCTCACAAATAATCCATTAACAAACAGCGGAGAAAATTCTATCATCATCAATGAGTGTCATCGAAACAAGTAGATATCAAAGATAAAGGACCACCCTTTTATACGTGAGTTTAACCGGCAGGTCTGTGAAAAAAATCACTTAATGGAGAAGTTTTACACTGCTGAAATGTCTTACAAATGTCTCCAGCATTAGAGAACGGATAACCACTTCGAAAAATGTTTTATGATCTCGCTAAATCGCATGCGGACAAGTAAACTCTGCGCCAAGGCATAGTGGATCTCTTTCGGCCATTTCCAGGAATTCAAAAACTTCGGCAATATTTAACCATAATAACTATTTTTATACCCTCCGCCATAAAGTATATATTTTCTTGTTCGTCATGAGATTTTAAGTCGATCTAGCCGTGTCAGTCCGTCCGTCTTTCAAAAGCACCCTGACTTTCGATGGAGTAAAGCTAGGCGCTTGAAATTTTGCTCAAATACTTCTTATTAATGTAGAACGGTTGGGATTGTAAATGGGTCATATCGATCCATATTTTGATATAACTGCCATATAAATCAATCTTAGATCTTGACTTCATGAGCTTCTAGAGGGCGCAATTCTTTTTCGATTTGGCTGAATTTTGCACGTAGTGTTTTGGCATCACTTCCAACAACTGTGCTTAGTATGGTTGAAATCGGTTGATAACCTGTTATAGCTGCCATATAAACCGATCTTGGGTCTTAACTTCTTGATCTTCTATAAGGCGCAATTATTATTTGATGTGGCCGAAATTTTGCATAAAGTGTTTTATTTTCATTTCCAACAACTGTGTCAAGTGTGGTCCAAATCAGCCCATATCCTGATGTAGCGGCCATATAAATCGATCTCCCGATTAGACTTCTTGGGCTTCTAGAGGGCGCAATTCTTATCCAATACGGTTAAAATTTTACATGTGTCGTTTTGGTATGGCTTCCAAAAACTGTTTCAAGTAAATCGGCTGCTATATAAACCGACTTCCCTGTTTGACTTTTTGAGCCTCTAGAGGGCGCAATTATTACTCGATTTGCCTGAAATTTTGGATGTGGTGTTTTTTCTTTTTGTTTTTCTATTGTTTCGAAGAACTTGACAAATGCGATCCATGGTGGAGGGTATATAATATTCGGCCAGGCCGAACTTTGTACGCTTTTACTTGTCATTGCAACATTCCTCACCGTTATTGCTGCTTATGAATTTTTTAATTTCTCCCTTCAGAATGCCATGTTTAAGGCCTCAATTACTTTACTAGATAAGCAATAAAATTTATTGCTGATTTCTATCGAACAACATGGAAATAAGCCAAAAATGTGTTTTATATTTTTTTATGAAAGGCATAATTTAGTTTTTACCGTCTTTGCAAGTTCATAAATTATAATATGTATTCATTCATTCCCTGCCTCCATCCCACATATATGCAATGGAAGAGAGTCAGAGCAAATATTGTACATTCAATGTCCTCATGCTACAAAAGCTTTAAAAATGTCTCCTGCATTTATGGTACACAAGTCAGCCAGCCTTGGAGGCTGTAGAAATTTTATCCTTATATCCTGTTGTGTGAGTAGGGTAATTTATCTGTGTTTGCATACTGCGGGATTTTTGTTGTTGTTTTTTTTTCTTTGGGTGTTTAGGGGCGTCTTTATTACATTTAGTCAAAATGTGATTTTAAATAGTATAAAGTTAATTTGTTTTTCTTTTTTTTTGTATTCTCTCGCTTCTACTCCATCTCGGTAGATTTAAATTTGTTCGCTACAAAAACAAAAATGGCAATTTATTAACATTATTATTATGTTATTTACGCCTACCAAGAAGAATTACAGTGGGATGAATATTATTAAATAAGAATCGGGGGCTTCAAATAGAATGTTCAAATTCAAGGCGCATAATTATAAATTCAGGCGCTGCTAAAATATGCCTTGTAATCTTTACCGTTGAAAAAGCCAAATCGCTTAAGAAAGCCTGGTAAACGTCTCGACCTACCTAAGGGGGTTGCGAACATAGCAAATTTTCTATAGTTTCCTTTTCCTTCACGTATTAACAGCTTCTTCAGAAATCTTTACTTGCAACCTTAAGCTGAAACGCTTATGGATGTTGAAGGGATAGAACTGACATTCCAAGCACTTCTACGGAAGCTGGAAAGAGAATCAGATCTCCGAAAGAGCATAACGCTGCTAAAATGCTGAAGAAGGAAAAGAGCTCCCCGCTTTCAAGTACTCTTACTCTGGGAAAACCAAGCCAGCCCTCCCGCAATGGAGACTCCAGACAGTGTCCTGCGGAGGGAGACAAAGTCGGAACAGGAACGAAGGAAGCGCGCACGGCCCCTGAGTCTTCATGGAGCACTGTGACTTACAAAAAGAGGCCACAGCCATCAAGGAAGAGGAAGATAGCCGCTGATGATGGTAAGGAGCCACTCTCCTACACCAGAGTGGCAAGGAAGCACAACAGACGTGAGCTGACTTATGCTCGACGTGGTGGAAAAGATGGAAATCCCCCAGCTCACATAGGCGACGGTTTTCATAATGGGATGGAGCAGTTAATTTGCGACAGAATGCATGTTGGGATTATTGGTTAGGAGCCGCCCTCCTACGCCAAAGTGGCAAGGAAGCACAACAGACGTGAGCTGACTTATGCTCGACGTGGTGGAAAAGATGGAAATCCTCCAGCTCACAAAGGCGACGGTTTTCATAATGGGATGGAGTTGTTAATTTGCCACAGAATGCATGTTGGGATTCTTGGTAAGGAGCCGCTCTCCTACGCCAGAGTGGCAAGAAAGCACAACATACGTGAGCTGACTTATGCAGTCATCAATATCGGCAGTGCATCCGATAGGATTCCACCAGATCATCGGTCCCAAGTGGGAGATCTGGTTAACGAGCGGATTTTCGAACATGTGTGAAACTCTGCAGTGTGTTTTTTTTTTCTCCCAAAAACCTTGCACAACCGAGCAGATAAAGTAAATGGAGATGGGACAGTAAATTTCTTGGGTAAGCAAAACCAATGTTTAGTCGCAGAGGAGTGGAAGGTCTTCCAAAGAGTGGAGAAGAAGGAAGGAACTCTCCTTGTGGTTGGCATTGATCAAGTCTCCGTGAGAAGTTTGGCTAAAGCTAAAGGCATGGCTGATTGCGGGAGCAAGGCTGTTTTTTCAAGATTGGGAAGACTAGGATAGGCAAAAATCATCATATTGAGACATCAGGCCGTGCAGTAGCGGGTGACTCAATTCCGCCTAACAAACAGGGAGCTGAGATCAAGACCATGATTGACTGTTCCAATAATGGGAAGACTAGGATAAGCAAAGATCTTAATATTGAAACATAAGGCACTGCAGGGGTGAGAGACTCTATACAGCTTGACGAACAGGGAACCGACGATGGAAGACTAGAATAGGCAAAAATACTCATATTGAGACATCAGGCCGTGCAGTAGCGGGTGACTCAATACCGCCTAATAAACCGGCGGCTGACGAGACCATCACCGACTGTTCCAATAATGGGAAGACTAGGATAAGCAAAGATCCTAATATTAAAAGTTGGCGCAAACTCAATACAGCATGACGAACAGGGAACCGACGATGGAACCATTACCGTCTCGGTAAGTCTCGACCATTACAAGACTCGGAAGACTAGGATAGGCAAAGAACCTAATACTGAAACATCAGGCAGTGCAGTGACAGGAAAGCCAATGCAATCTAAATAACAGGAAGCGGACGATGAGAGCAACATTTACTCCCAAGAAGCCCATTTACTCAAGATTTGAAAGGTTTGGATAGGCAAAGTTCCTAATATTGGACTATATCGGGCTATGCAGGCACGGGAAATTCAAAATAGCCTAACGAACAGGACCCGACGATGGAACCATTACCGACTTTAAATAAAATCGGAAGACTAGGATAGACAAAGAACCTCATACTAAATCTTCAGGTAGTGCAGTGACAGAAAAGTCAATGTAGCATAAAGAACCGGGAGCGAACGATGAGACCATCACCCACTCCCTACACACGCTCTGATAGAGAAAATCAAATCAAGTGCAAAATACCTTATTCTTATTGCCATAATTCAGGAGCCATGGACGACCCGGAACAAAGTTTCTGGCCTGACCCATATCAACTACCAATAATTCTATGCTAACACTGGAGACCACCGTAGCGGCGGGACCCACGGAGACACCGAAATCTTGGCGAAATTATGTTAAGCGAAGGCTTATAATTAGTCAATTTATGTTGAAGGAATCCTTGGGGAGCTTCAAACCATTTATGTCACCCGGACTGATGGAATATTTCCGGCGTTGCTACAATATGAGGCAGACTATCTGACGCTCCATCTGACCAATATTTTCACAGCATTCCTAGGACTTGCATATACTCCGAAAGCCTGGCAGGAGGTAGTATTTATTACAAACCCCTACTTAAAACCATGGAACGTATTGTGGACACCATGATAAAGAGTAGGACATTCAGCGAACTGCAAAATACGAACAGCATGCCTATGTCAAGGTAAGGTCGGTGGAGACTGCCCTGCACGAGGTTGTGTATAAAATAGAAGAATCTTTCGATGCTAAAACGTGCACACTGACGGTATGCATTGACATCGAGGGGGCTTTTAACAATGTACGAACCGACACACTGATCCAATCCTTGGATCAGTATCGGGTGGACCCGGTCCATAGAGACTGGATAAACCATATGCTATGGAACAGGTGGATGAATTCTGGGTCCAATGACATAAATATAAGAGAGAAAGTGGCACAGGGGGGTATTTTATCGCCACTCCTATGGGTGACCACCATAAATGACCTATTACGGGTGATGAATAAGGAGGGATTTGAACCTGTCTGCTTCGCAGACAATGTTATAATACTTCTAAGGGGTAAGGATCCGAAACTTTATTGGATGGGTCACATTCAGGAGGGTACTGAGAAGGCTCACAGATGTTGGGCACTAAATAGGCTCGAAATGGGGCCTGGATCCCAGTTTATTCGACTGGCTCTACAGTAGGGTAATAAGGCCAATATGTACTTACTTACGCCTCAGTACTTTGGTGGACTGCGATGAAGAAAAAGTGCAACGTAAGGATAATACAACAGGTTCAGAGAACATGGCATAAGCGGAGCGATGAGGACCACACCCACTAGGGCATTGGAAACTATCATAGATATCTGACCCATAGAAATACAGTTTAAATGCGAAACAGCCACTGCGGCTATGAGACTTAGGCGATTGGAGAATGGACTGAGGATAATAGCAGATCATACTACTGCGGTATAAACGAGTAGACGATAGGAAACCTAGAGAGAATGGAAGAGGTTTCTGTTCGGAGACCTGAGACGACACTTGAGGTCAAGTGCGGGGCTTCCGAGGATAGACCACTGGCTCGACAGGAGCGTGACCAATACTTACTTACGCCTCAGTAGTTTGGCGGACTGCTATGGAGAAAAAGTGCAATATAAGAATAATACAACAGGTTCAGAGAATATATTGTCTTGGCATAGGTGGAGTGATGAGGATCACGCCCACTAGGGCACTGGAGACTATTCTAGATATCCGACCCATAGACATACAGATTAAATGCGAATCAGCCACTGCGTCTACGAGACTTAAGGCGATGAGAGAATGGGTTGAGGATAGTAGGAAATCATACCACTGTGGTATAATCGAGTCGACGATAGGAAACCTAGTACGAATGGAAGAGGTTTCTGATCGAATACCTGAGACGACAATTGAGGTCAAGAGCGAGGCACTGCCGCCATCGGCACAGTCTTGGTTTGACGGTACTCTAGTATTGCCTTGTGGAAGATCATGATACACGGATTGATCAAAGCTAGAGGACAGAGTGAGCCTGGGTGTCTACATTGATAACCCAGGGATTGAGATCTGTTTTGGACTGACTGACCAAAATACGGATCAGCAGGCGGAGATCCGGGCTATCATGGAGAGCGTGAGATGGTGTAACTCGAGGAAGTCAAGTGTGAACATCTATACGGACAGTATAGATCGATCACTTGCAGTCTTGGAATTTAAGAAGGAGATTAACACCTTCTCTGAGGATGGCACGATCTGCATCGCTTGGGTGCCGGGACGTAGCGGAGTAACTGGGAATGAGAAAGCAGACGATTTGGCAATGGAAGCCAGAGAAATGCCTTAAAAAAACTTGGTTAACCCGAAGCCTTTCGGGTCGACGCATTCCGAGTTAAGGGCGTGGGCGAATGCGCTTGTAAACCTGTGGAACAGCGAATTGGTAGGTAGGACGGCGATAATCCTATGGGGTGATCCGGACCGTGAGATGACGAGGCTATTACTGAAATAAAGTAAGAAGGAGGTCAGTATAGCTTTTGGTATAATAACGGGACACATAGGACTACGAGCTCACTTATGCAAGGGCAACTGATAGTATGTGTAGGGCATGTGGGGAAGATGATAAGACGTTGGAGCATTTCCTTTGTCATTGCCCAACTTTCAAGTCTAGCAAATACCGGTACTTAGGTGGGGATACAATACTAGACATGAACCAACTTAGGGGCCTGGCATGGAAAACTATTAAGGATTTTGTAAGTAGCACGGAATTCTTCACTTAGAGTTTCTTTTTCGAGGCTACATTATTAGTCTTAAGAGCTCACCACAAGCTGATTACTGGCTTAGGTGTGTGTGCCCATAGTGGCATGGGGCGGATTAAAATCCGCACTCTTTTTTTCCACCTTACCGTACCTAACCATCAGTATATTTTCCAATCAGTTAGTGCCCTGTCAAGACGAACACGTCAAGATTTTTGAGGGCTTTAGTGCAGCAGCGCGCAGTAACTGCTTCTATGGAGGACTACTAAAGCCCATTGTGCACATAATAGCTTTTTGTATACAACATGTATGTTCTTAAGAAACCGTTTGGGGCGCTTTATTTGGCCTGCCTTTTGGCACAATAACTTATTCGGCTGTTTTTATTCTTCGTTTGTCTTTGCTTGCTTTGCCCGCTATGGGAGCTGCTGTTAATGTGCGAGAATGTTTCAAAAGTAATTGTGTGGAAAATTTTTATCTCTTGGCTTTTTTCGTGGAAAATTTTTTTTGTGACAATGCCTGTTTGTTTTGGCAGCCAACATTTCAGTTGGCACCCAAGTGCCTTAAGAGTAGGAACAAATTATGTATTCATAATATGATCAAATAATTTAATAACCCGAACCTACAAAAGAAGGCAACATATGTGCATACACATGTGCCATGTCATGCACAAAGGCATACTCACAAATATGCTAAGTAAACGAGAATTTTAAGTGAATTTGTGAAATTAATATTTGAGCCTTAGTGCTTAATTTCAATGAAAATTAAAATATTTCTATGTGTTATTATTTGTATGGGCTTTAACTTGTTTATGAGTTTTTAAGACGTGTAGGATTATTTGTTTTATTTAAAGTTTGTAAAAGGTTAAGCTAGTAGCCTTAAGGAGTAGGGGTTAGAAGCCTTAAACGCAAGTACTAAAAATAAAATCTAAGTCCAACATAATCGGAATAGCGAATTTTCGGCAACGAAATTACATTTAAACTGCGGAGAAATTTTTTAGGGAAATCCAAATCTTATATATAAAAATCAATTTGTGTTTGTTTGTTTGTGTGTTCCTTATAAACTCAGAAACGGCTGAACCGATTTTCTTGATGTTTTCACAGATGGTGCATAATGATTCCGTAGTTAAAATAGGGTACTACATTTTTTGATATCTGAACGGGGGCGGACCCTCCCCCTTACCCTTATTTTCAGAAAAGCCGGATGTCGGAGATGGATGGTGCGATTTAAGCGTAATTTTGTGTGCTCTCTTATAGTAACCTACAAACAAAAATTTGGTACCCACATTTCGGATAGGGTACCTAGGGGGGACGCCCCTCTCCGAAACCTACCAAATGTATATATACACCAATCACAACAATATGGGACTCAATTGAAAGGTATTTAAGATCAGAAAACGTATCTGATATCCAATTGTCGGACCAAGTTTTAGGGGGACCACCCCAACCCCCAAAACACCCCTAAATCGGACATTTTTACCGACCATGGCAATATGGGACTCAAATGGTATTTGCGAGTAGAATGCAAATGTGATATTCAAATTTGGGACCACGTTTCTCGGGGTTCAGCTCTTCCCCAAAACAGCCCCCAAACAGGACTTATTTACTGACCATGGCAATATGGGGCTTAAATAAAAGGTATTTGAGTGTAGAATACGAATCTGATATCCAGATGTGGGACCAAGTGTTTGGGACCGCCCATCCCCGAGAACATCCCCCAAATGGGACAAATGTACGATCATTGCAATATGGGCTCAAATGAAAGGTCTTTGGATGTAAAGTACGAATCTGATATCAATATTCGGGAAAAGTATCTATGTGGCCACCCCACCCCCATAAAACCACCCAAATAGGAAGTATTTACTGATCATTGCAATATGAGGCTCAAATAAAAGGTATTCTAGAGTAGAACGCAAATACGATATATATTTTCAAAGCCAAGTCACCAAAACACTCCCCAAATCGGTCATGTTTGCCGACTATGAAAAAATGGAGCTCAAATGAAAGGTATTGGGTTGCCCAAAAAGTAATTGCGGATTTTTTAAATGAAGGTAAATGCATTTTTAATAAATCTTAGAATGAACTTTAATCAAATATACTTTTTTTACACTTTTTTTCTAAAGCAAGCTAAAAGTAACAGATGATAACTGACAGAAAAAAGAATGCAATTACAGAGTCACAAGCTGTGAAAAAATTTGTCAACGCCGACTATATGAAAAATCTGCAATTACTTTTTGGGCAACCAATATTTGGGAGTAGACCATGAATCTGATATCAACATTCGGGACGAACTGTCTAGGTGACGTCCCACCACCGTAACAACCCCTAAATAGGACAGTGGACACTCAAGACAGTGGAGCTCGATATTCATAGTTTAAAGGGCCCATTCCCCAAACCGGACATATTTGCTAGCTTTTGCAATAAGGGGTATTTGAGATTAGAAAACAAATTTGATATCCAATTTTGAGGCCAATGGCGATATGGGATTCAAATAAATTATATATGGATATATGAGAATAGAGCACGTTGCTAATATATTTTCAGCGCTTAGTGTTTGGGGGCCCACCCCACTCGCCAAAACAACCCTAAATCGGGCGTATTTAACGACCATGACAATGTGGGGCTTAAATAAATGGTATGGAGGGGTAGAGCAAGAATTGATACCCACCTCGGGACCAAGTGTCTTTGGGAAAAGGGGTCATAACCCACAAACAAAAATTTTTTACTGACCATCGCAATATGGGGCTCAAATAAAGGTATTTGATATTCCCCAAAACACCCCCCATGCCAATATGTGACTCAAATGCAAGGTATTTGAGATAAGAAAACGAATTTGATAACCAATTTTTGGGGCCATGTGTTTGGGGGACGCCTCATCCTGTAAACTCCCCTTACACCAATGACAATATGGGGTTTAAATAAAACTTTCGAAGATGTTAAGCTAGGCGCTTGAAATTTTGCAAAAATACTTTTTATTAGTGTAGGTCGGTTGGGATTGTAAATGGGCCAAATCGGTCCATGTTTTGATATAGCGGCCATATAAACCGATCATGGGTCTTGACTTCTTCAGCCTTTAGAGGCCGCAATTCTTATCCGATTTGATTGTATTTTTGCATGAGGTGTTTTGGTGTCACTTCCAACAATCGTGCAAAGTATGGTTTAAGTCCGTTCATAACCTGTTACAGCTGCCATATGAACCGATCTTGGATCTTGACTTCTTGAGCCGATGGAGGTCGCAATTCTCATCAGATTTGGCTGAAATTTTGTAGAACGACTTCTCCTATGGCCTTCAACATACGTGTCCAATATGCCCTGAATCTTTCTATAGCTTGATACAGCTCCCATATAAACCGATCTCCCGATTTTGCTTCTTGAGAGGCCTATGCCCGCGGACATAGGAATTTATGGGTGGTTGTGTGTTGTTATCCATGTCTGCATAAGACATTGCAGATTTGTCTCCTCATGTCCCCGTTAAAGAGTCTTAGTGTCACATTTCAAACTGTTTTAAACGGAATAACGAAGTTAGATAACCCCCATCCTATAGTGGAGGGTATACAAATTAAACAGCTACATGTCCCTTATGGCACTTGTTTTTAACACAGTGAATAAAAAACTTCCCATTCAATAATTTCACTTTTAGTTCCAACAACATTTTTCTATCAACCAAAGTTTATACCACTCTCTCCTTTAATGGTGATATAAATTTCTTTCTCTGAACTTCCTTTGAAATATTTCGCTTTTAATTTTCTATTGATCCCCAAAAGTATGCATGGAAAAATTCGTATATTATTAACTTTTAACAACTTTTAAATGGTTTGACATCCGACAGCCAATTTCTTTTGTTCGTTCGTTCATTGGTTACCTCTCTTGCATGGTGGCGATGGAGGGCAGGAAGGGATAAAATTGAATGCCATTATAGATGCCACTTAAGGTGTCAACTTAAATGAAAAATATTTTCACAAACTACGAAAATTTGCCAAAGAAAATTTATTTGCCTTCAGAAGGAATGTTTCGTGACACACACAGAAACGAATGCAAAAGAAGCTATAAAGAACAAGTAAAAAGGAATTAAGTTCGGCTGTGGCGAACTTTGGATACCCACCATCTAAACACATTTTGACAATATCCGGTGAAAACTCGTAGCAGATATATCGGAATATGGTGTGACTAAGACAAAACCCAGACCGCAGCTCCCTATTTAAAAATTCAGTTAAATAGGGTAGTAGATGTTGTTGTTGTAGCCACATTTCCATGGGGTGGTGGCGATCCTCGCCAAGCTCCTGTTGGTTAGCAAGCTCGTTCCGGTTCGAAAGACCGATCCCCGCACAGTGTTGTCAAATCGAAAAATATTGGAAATAATTCAGGAACTTTTGAAAGGATAGAGATATGTACACGAAACTTTTCACAGACAATGTTGAGGTGTTTTTCAATAAGTATGTAAAATTTGCATGGACTTCGGAAGAAAAACAAATTTTTTTAACAATTTTAAGGTTTTAACACGCATAAGCACTGTCTTTAAAAAAAATCCACAAAATTTGACATACTCGAGGTGACCAACTTTCAAACCCCATGGATCAGTCTCTGGATCCACTAGGGTCACCCAATTTTGCATACTTATTGGAAAACACCTAAAGTTTCGGGAACTAGGTGGCCATTTGTTATTTTAATTTGCCAATAAATCGCCTTTTCCTATTGAGCATCATATTTGTGCAAGGGCCGGTGCCGCCCGACCTCTCATTGTCCGCGACTGCCGTTGCAGCTACTCCATATGGAACATTTCACTATCCGCAACCTGTGGATGCACTTGCAGCTTAGCTACACGTGACAGCAATGAAAATCACACAGATCGGACTGCAATGTTCCAGCCTGTGTGGGGCTCACAGATATCCCGTGCCGGGAAAAAGGGTAAACCAGGAGGTAGGTTTATATGACAGCTATAATATGATCCGATCAGCACCATATTAGGGAAGGCTTGTAGGGTTCTAATACAACTCAGCATACTAAATGCTAGCAAAATCAGATAATAAATACGAAAATTATGGGTGAATGACCTAAAATCGCGAGATGGGTATTTATGGCGTTTATATCCAAATATGGTCCGATCTGAATCATACTACGCACAGTGACTAAAACTGCTCACACTGCAAAATTTCATCCAAATATGGTAATAAATGTGCCTTGTAAGGGTCTAAGAAGATAAATGGACAGATATGTATAAATGTCCGCTATAACAGGGATGTCGAGGATCTTAACAAAACCAACCGTTCCGAAATTCAGTGATATGGGACAATAAATGGGGGCTATATCAAGATATACACCGATATAGCCGATCTTCGAACATCGAACCTGCCTATAAACCGACCGTGCCGAACTTTGGATATTCACCGCCACGGATAAATTAACCATCCTCTTTTATAACAACTCCACTACCATATCCATTGTAATATGCAAATCGGACTGGTCTGGATAATATTTGATGGAGGTCCCGAGAACTGTTACACAAGTCACAGTTTCAGCGAAAGCGGGCAACAAATCCCCTTTTTATAGGTTGAAGACGCTAAATTGGAAGGTTGGTCTATATGACAGCTATATCTAAATATAGTCTGATCTGAACCACATTTGGTTTGGAAGTCGGAAGCCTTAGAACAACTCAAAATTGAAAATTTCAGCGAAATCGGGTAAAAATGCGACTTTTATGACCTACGCCTCTAAATAGGCAGATCGGTCTATATGGCAGCTTTATCTCAAATACATTCGGATTTGAAACATATTTGGGTCGGATGTCAACACATGATTTTAATTTTTAGCGAAATACGGTTATAATTGCGGCATTTATGGGCTTAAGACCCTTAATCGGCAGATCGGACTATATGACAGCTATATCTAAATAAAGTTCGCTTATATGGACTGAAGACCCAACATTGACAGATCGGTCTGTACTGCAGCCTGGGTTCGAATCCTGGTAGGACCATCTGAAAATTATTCAGCGGTGGTTGTCTTCTAATGCTGGCGACATATGTGAGGTACTTTACCATGTAAAAACTTCTTCCCTAAGAGTTGTCGCTCTGCGGCACGCCGTTCGGACTCAGCTATAAAAAGGAGGTCCCTTATCATTGAGCTTAAATTTGAATCGCACAGCAGTCATTGAGAAGTTTGCCCCAGTTCCTTAATGGAATGTTCATGGGGAAATTTGCATCTAAATGTAGTCCGATCTGTACCATATTTGGGTCGAATGTTGGGAGATTAATAGCAACTCACCGTTCACAATTTCAGTGAAATCGGGTAATAATTGCGGCTTGTATGGACTTAAGATCCCAAATCGGCAGATCGGTCTTTATGGCAGCTATAACTTAATATAGCCAAAGTCAAAATTTTAGACTACTCAATGTTTCAAATTCCGGCAAAATCGGTTAATAATTGAGGCTTTTATGGGCTTAGGACCTTAAATCGGCAGATCGGTCTATATAACAGCAATATCTAAATATAGTCTGATCTGAACCATATTTGGGTCGAATGTCGGGAGGCTAAGAACAACGCACTCAATATGGCGGTTATATCTAAATATAGTCCGATTTGAACCAAATTTACGTATAGCTGCCAGATAGACCGATATGCCGGTTTAGGGTTTTAAGGCCGTAACAGGCGAATTTATAATCCGATTGTCCGATTTCCCTGGAATTTGGGTCAGTGAGTTGTGCCAAGCCCCTCGATATCCTTGTTTAATTTTGCCTAGATCGGTCTATATTTGGATATAGCTGCCAAATAGACGGATCTTTAATTCAAGGTCTTGGGCCTATAAAAGGCGCATTAATTGTGCGATTTCGCTGAAATTTGGGTAAGTGAATTGTGTTAGGCCCTCCGACACTCCTCTTCAATTTGGCCCAGATCGGTCTAGATTTCGATCTCTCGATTTAAGGTCTTGGGCCCATAAAACGAAATTTAACTCAGTAAGTTGTGTTAGCCTCCTCGACAACCTTGTTTTATTTGACCTAGATCGGTCCAGATTTAGATATGCTACCATATAGACCGATCCCTCGATTTAAGGTCTTGGACCCATAAAGGCACATCCTTGTTTAACTTGGCCCAGATCGGTCCAAATTTGGATATAACTGTCATATAGATCTATCTCTTGATTTAAGGTATTGGGCTCATAATGGCGCATTTATTTCTCAGAAATTTGGTAAAGGCTCCTAGACATTCCGGTTGTGTTAGGCTTCTCAACATTCCTGTTTAATACGGACCGGATAGGTCCAGATTTGGATATACCTGCCATATATATATAATCTCCCGAGTTTTAAGGTTTTAGGCCCATAAAAGTTTAATTCATTGACAGATGTTATTGAAATTAGGCACGTACCGAGAAAGGTTTAGATCCGTTTATATTTTGATATAACTGCAATACAGACTGATCTCTTACAGGCGTATTTGCTTTCCAATTACATTGAAATTAGGTTAAGTGATTTGTGTTATGCTCCTCGACATCCCTGTTTAATACGATCCAGATTTGGATGTAGCTGCTATATACACCAATCCCCCAATTAAATGTTTAAGGCCCGATTTCGCTGAAATTCAGCACCATGAATCCCGTTAGGCCCCTTCGACACTCGTACCGAGTATGGTCAAGATCTCCCAATTTTAGTTATTGAAACCATATTAGCACTTTATTACTCGATTTCGCTGAAATTTTACTCAGTTGGCTGTATAAGGCTCAAAACGGTCTATATTTGGATATGCTGGCATAAGGATATACCGACCTCCCGATTTAAGTTCTTAGACCCATAAAAGGTGAATTTTTCAACAGATAAATTTGGTACACTGAGTTGTGTTGGACCCTTACATAGGCTTCCCGAATATGGCGGAGATCGGACCATATTTAGATTTAGCTGCTGTGGGTTCTTAGATAATGCATTTTTCACTGCATTATGACGTTAATACATATATCCGAGGTGGTGGATATCCAAAGTTCGAACCAGCCGAACTTCATGCATTTTTACTTGTTTTTAGTTTAGATGTATCTTTAAAAACGAATTTTTCAAAAAAATTTAAATTGGACAGTCATCTATGAAGTATTGGGTTGCCCAAAAAGTAATTGCGGATTTTTTAAAAGAAAGTAAATGCATTTTTAATAAAATTTAGAATGAACTTTAATCAAATATACTTTTTTTACACGTTTTTTCTAAAGCAAGCTAAAAGTAACAGCTGATAACTGACAGAAGAAAGAATGCAATTTGTCAACGCCGACTATATGAAAAATCCGCAATTACTTCTTGGGCAACCCAATAAAATAGGAATCAATCAGCGATCATCATTTGAAACGGAGTATCATGTCCATTAGTAAAGAGGTAATTTAATTTTTGAGATACCATTTTTACTTCAAAGTTTTGGGATCTTTGGCTCGTTTTCATTGCTAAAATCCTACGAATAAGGAAAAATCTAAAATTTTTGGCAGACCTTTTTTTTCAGTATAGCTTTACGCGTTAGCGATTTCAACAGACGGAGGGACGGACAGACGGACTAATTCCACTCAGAATGTCGAGACATTCATGAATACATGTCCTTTATGGGGTCTCAGATCAATATTTCGAGGCGTTACAAACGAAATGACTAGATTAGTATACCCCCCCATGCTATGGTGGTGGGTATAAAAAACGTTTAATAAGAAATTCAAATCGTCATTGAGTCAATAAAGTTTTCGATTTCTCGTTAGAAAACGTTTTGCCACTGATCCAAAAAGAAAAACAGGAAGTTTGCAAAGTCTATAATGTTTCATGGCAAAAGTTGTGCCCATATATGTATGTACGACTACGTTTGGTTGGCAAAGCAAATCAGCAAAAGGATAAAGGATTTCCCTTTATATGGCAATAGGCTTAAGTCCTCTTAAGAAAGTTCAATTCAATTCATGGCATACAAACTTTAAATGGGAGTGAGAGTGTTGAAGAAACGCTGCACTTCCCCCACGAAAAAGGACCGGAAGTTAGATTTTGACAACCTTAAGAAGAAGCAGGCGGTTGTGATGTGGAGAAAAATCAATGGGAAATCCAGTTTCAATGGCGTACGACCAATGTAACGGAATTACCAGAACCGATATACTGTTGACGCAGCATAAGATAACCCATCGCGTACCGTTGGTGTTTCCCTTCTTTTTTCTGTTTTTTTTTGGATACAACATTCATTTCTTGCCGGGATTAAGCCTTTATTATCCCGGGGGAGTTTGCCACAATGTTTTCTAAATGGAAGGCAAACACTCCTCTTGTCTTGTATGCAACATACGTGGCCAAGAGATAGGGAGAGCGTAGGCTTGCTCCCTGTCAGCCACCCAGGGCAAAGAGAAAAAACAACATCCTTGGGTAGCTGCTGTTTGACGGCTTTAAGTGCTTTCCCCCGAGGATATCAAAGGAGTAGCAAGCCATGAAAGCACAGTGGTGACAGAGAGGAGACTAGACAAAAACTGCTTTTATCAGGGAAAATTTCGTAAAACATATAAATTCGTTGAATTTCGACGATATCTGACTGTTAAAATTTTTTTTATATCTTTTTACATTTTAATTGTAAATTTTGTATGCTTGAATTTTTTTTTTGTAATTTCGAAAAAAAATCGTGAATATTTTATTGTGATAGAAAATTGGGTTTCCCTAATAATTTTCTCGAAATATGATTTTCATGGCGCAATGTCTGAATAGTAGAGCTGGTTTTTGACCGAATATCGATTGATATTTTTCCTATCGATACTATCAGCAAATTTACACTATTTGTAAAATTTAACAACAATTTGGCGTTTAGATCGTGAATGTATCCCAACCATAAATATTTCAGTTGATTTTCTTGTTGGGTATTTCAAGAATCGTTCGAACGGGAACGTCACCTAATATAGCTTCCTTATTAAATCTCCGATTTTTATAATCACCACCGTAGAATGGGTGCATACTAATTTCGCCATTCCGTTTGTAACTCATCGACATATTGATCTGAGACCTAACAAAGTATATATATTCTTGATCGTCTTGACGTTCTAAGTCGATTTAGCCATATTAGTCCGTCTGTCCAAGCACGCAAACCGCAATCCCGATCTGGGATCTTGATTTCTTGAGCCTCTAGAGTGCTCAATTATTATCCGATTCAGCTGAAATTCGGCATGTTTTTTTTTCGTCTTCCAACAACTATGCCAAGTATGGTCTAAATCGGTTTATAACCTGATGTAGCTTCCACATAAACCGATCTGCCGATTCTTATGCGATTTGGCTGAGAATTCAAACTAAGAATGGCCTGAATCAGTTCATAACCTGATATAGCTTTAATGGCGTGTAAATTTTATCCGTTATCCTTTGTTTGCCTTTAAAGAGATACCGGCCAAAGAACTTGACAATTGCTATCCATGGTGGAGGGTATATAAAATTGGGCCGGCCGTACTTAGCTTGCATTTAGTTGTTACTTCTTGAGCGTGAAGAACGCGCAATTTTCATCCCAGCCTCAAAGGTTGTACACTGATTTCCAACTAACTTCATTGCATTCCTTTTTAATCGGTCCATGCTTGATATTGCTTCTTTATAAACCGATATTCTGATTATTATGCCCACCACCATAGGATGGGGGCCATGTCCGCCCCCCGTCCGAATGTCGAAATTACGACAGCGGTCGTGTAATGCCAGCTACTTGAAATTTTGCACAGATACTTAATATTGATGTAGATCGTTGGGGATTGCAAATGGGCCACATCCATTCGGATTTAGAAATAGCTCCCATATAAACCAATCTCCCGATTTGACTTCTTGAGCCCCTGGGAGCCGAACGTAGTGCACGTAGTGTTCTGTTATGACTTTCAACAACTGTGCCAAGTACGGTCCAAATCGGTCAAGAAACTGAAATAGCTCCCATATAAACCAATCTACCGCTTTGACTTCTTGAGCCATTCGGTTCATATTTGGATATAGCACTCATATAAACCGATCGCCCGATTTTACTTCTTCAGCCCTAACAAACCGTAATTTTTGTCCAATGTGGCTGAAATTTCGCATATGGTGTTCTGCTAAAACTTACAACAATTTTGACAATTACGGTTCAAATCGGTTTATAACCTGATATAGCTCCCATATAAACTTATATCCCGATTTGACTTCTTAAGCCCTTGCAAGCCGCAATTTTTGTCCGATTTGGCTGAAATTGGACATGTAGTGTTCTGACATGACTTCCAACAACTGTACCAAGTATGGTCTATAGCTGCCATATAAACCGATCTCCCGATTTGACTTCTTGAGCCCTTGCAAGCCGCAATTTTTGTCCGATTTGGCTGAAATTGGGCATGTAGTGTTCTGTTATGACTTCCAACAACTGTGCCAAGTACGGTCTAAATCGGCTTATAACCTGATATACCTCCCATAAAAACCGATTTCCCGATTTGACTTCTTGAGCCCTCCAGTTCAGATTTGGATATGGCTCCCATATATGGACTTTTAAGGCTATAATAGCCACAATTTTAGTCTGATCTTAACAAGATTCAGGACGAGGTGTTTTATTTCACATCCTAATGTGTGTGCAAAATTTCATAATATTCGGTTTAGATTTGATATAGATCCAAGATACATCTTTCATCCGATATAGAGTTGTAAGGCTGTAGATGCCTCATTTTTGGTTCGATGTTAACAAAATATAGCATGAGCTGTTTTTTCTGTAGTAAATGCGTTTAAGATCAGTTATTTTTGGGTGGCATTTACCACATGGGTAACTACCGAACCAATGGTTGTCCAACTCATTAATATGTATGCAAAATTTCTTCAAAATCGGATTTAGAAATAGCTCCCATATACGTTTTCATCCAAAATAGAGTTTTAAGGCTGTAGCCTTTCTTTAGTTAAGACGTTTTATTTCACGTCCAAATACTTGCTCAGAAGTTCATATAATCGGTCCTGATTGAGATATAGCTCCCATATTTTTATATATCATTCGATATGGACTTTTAAGACAGTTAAGCCACAATTTTAGTCAGATCTCTACCATTTTGGGGGAGACATGTTCTATTTGAGGTTATACATACTCAGAACGTTTTGTCATACGAGCGCTATTTGTGTTGTTTACAGTGACATCTCCTTCAAAAAATGGAATTAAATCTTGAACATTCCCGCACGATTATTTTTTTTGAACTTTCCAAGTGTATTAACTCTACAACAGTGCATCGACGAACTAAATTCAACTTTTGGAGATGAAGCTCCATCAATGGTATGGCAAATTCAACCGAGGTCGTAGTTCACTCCAAGACGAATTTCGTGAAGGTCGTCAAAATCAGTTGTTGTTCCAAAAACCATTGATGCTGTGCGCCAACCGATATTGCAAGATCGTCATGTGACCTATCGTGAGATTGAGACAACCTTAGGCATAAGTGGGACCAGCATACATTCAATATTGCATTTGTAAGTCAGTAAGTCAATTTTTCAGTCGCTCAAGAAAAGGCTCGTGTGGATTGGTTGAAAGAAATGCTCAAAAAAAAAAAAAAACGATCGCAGTGCTTCGAAACACGTCTATGACATCGTGACAGGTGATGAAACGTGGATTTACGCGTATGAGACCGAAAGGAAACAGCAGCCGACTGTATGGGTGTTTCAAGATGAGCCACATCCAACAAAAGTTGCTCGCACGTAGCACTTCCAAGCAAATGATCGCCTGTTTTTCGGAAAATCTCGACATGTCGTACCTCGAGAACACCGCAGAATAGTCAATTATGAGTGTTACAAAACCATTTGTTTGCCAGTTGTCTTTCAAGAAATCAGAAAAATCAACCACCTAAGACGGACCACTCTTCTCCACGACAATGGGGGCTCTCACACATCGGCTCAAACAACTGCATTTATGAGCGCTCATATAATCGAATTGATGAGTCATCCGCCATATAGTCCTGACACCAGGCACCGAATGTCCTCTTGGCACCGAAAAACTTCTTTTTATTCCCGTGCGTAAAAAATAAAATGAGAGATCAACATTTTTCGGCACCTATAGAAGCGGTTGATGCGTCCAGAATGCTTGTTTTGGAGATACCTCAATCAGAGTGGCAAAAGTATTTCGACAATTGGTTCAAGCGCATGTAAAAGTGTTTAGATCTTAATGGGGAATGTTTAGAAAAACAATAATGCGATTTGCCATGATTTATATATGTTTTTGTTCTCTAATCCCGGAATATAAAAGGCAACCCTCGTTTATTTTTCCGAAACCCGATATGACCTTATAAGACTAGAAATCTACACTTTTTGTCCTATTGTCAAAAAATCATACGGGGTTATATTCGATAATTCAATAAGTATGCAAAATTAAGGCTGCCTAGACTTGGAAATAAGTTCTATGGGTTGCCCAAAAAGTAATTGCGGATTTTTTAAAAGAAAGTAAATGCATTTTTAATAAAACTTAGAACGAACTTTAATCAAACATACTTTTTTACACTTTTTTTCTAAAGCAAGCTAAAAGTAACAGCTGATAACTGACAGAAGAAAGAATGCAATTACAGAGTCACAAGCCGTTGAAAAAATTTGTCAACGCCGACTATATGAAAAATCCGCAATTACTTTTTGGGCAACCCAATATATATTAAAAGTAGTACGTAGACTGGGTAGTGTAGGGTATTATATAGTCGGCCCGCCCGACTTTTGCCTTTCCTTACTGGTTTTTGTTTTAAACATGGGTGATAAGATATGTACGATAGTATCAACACAAAACCTCCCTCGACTGTCGTAGATCTTTCAATGAGGTGGCTGAGCAGTTCAAATTTCACCTGTTCTCGGTGCCGGGCCACAGAGATATCCCAGGGAATTTTAAAGCGGACGACCTTGCGAGACTAGAAACTACCCTACACATTCCAGGGATACTGGAATCTGTGGGTCGACAAGTAAGTGGGGTGTGAGCATTCCAAAACTATGTGGCCTAATCTAGACTTGAAGAGGTCTACCGCTTTGCTGTCGCTGGCTAGAACGGACGTCTCAGTCATTGTGTCCGTCATGACAGGTCACTATCTAATCGGAAAACATGCTGACAGACTGAAGGTTACCAGTAACGACTTTTGCAGTTTAGGTTCTCATTTCTTTGAGAACCTATCTGACTTAGCGGATGCGTACATTCGCAAGTTGTTAGGCATTTTAAAGCGATAGGATCCCTAGAAGACATCTTCCTTCTTCTGTTCCTGTGGTATCACGATGGACGAAAACGTCAAAGTGAGTCTGATGGCAGACTGTCACTTAAACCTAACCTAACCATCGATACTATCGACATTTATTATTAAAAATATGAAAAATATCTAATGATGCGAATATGGATAGTTTGATAGCTCTACTGAATACTGAATCCTTTTTTTTTTCTTTTTCAATGTTCTTCTTCTAAAAAGCCACTGTTCTTCTTGCCTCTACCATGTTATCCGTATTCCGTAAATCCAAACATGTTTCGCCACAAAGCCTGAAAGTGTGCTAAGGAATATATGAAGTTGAAGAGATAAAAAGAAGTTCTCTACAATTGCTGTTGTAGTAGTGCAAGGGAATTCATTGTACATAGATACCTCTACAACATAGCTACACATGAGCCAGCACCCTGACTGTCGTCATCACAAGTTTCCAAAGGTTTTCCACTTTTAACCGCCTTGCTTTGCTTTTTCTGTGTTTTCTACTATGTCTACACAAACACTTGTGACAAAGTAAGGCACTTTTGTTCGCATCCCAACACTTGGCTATGCTTCTGCACATCATATCCCCACATATCCTTTCACAAGGAGACAAAAAGGAAGAGTGCAGTATGTCGCAGTAACATTGGACGATATCGCGGAATAATAAATCAACGACTAAAAAATGTCAAAAATCATTTTACGTGAAAGGCTAACGTCATGACACTTTTATGAATATTTTTTTTTTTTTTCAAATATAAATTTAATGGTTCATTGCATTCGGTTGAAGGATGTAGATAAGAAAGCTGAGATGATTTCATATATTTCGGTTAAAAGTAAAGGACATTTTGTTAAGGAAGCAGAATATTTAAAAAGTATTGTAGTCTAGAAAAAGTGCAGTGTTTGAAGGCAGTACCGGTATTTACTGATTTTTTGTTTTTACTTATTAAATGCTTTCCAAAGATTGTCATTTGAAACTTTCTGGAAGTCAAAGCTGTATCAATGTATTTTCATGGACCACCATATCTTTAGCTGGAGTACCAAGCAAGATATTCCATACCAATCTTTCTGTGATAACAGTCGAGAAGGTATATGCTCAGCTTGTAGTTATGTCTTCGCACGGGTAGGATCTTTGTCTCCTGATGGAGGTGGTCCATGTGAGAACTGAGAAGACAGCCCGTCGCAGTTCGAAGGGCGGCATTCTGACAGACCTGTATATTATTCCAATGCGTGTCACAAAGCTGACGGGACTACACTGGCGCTACATAACTTACCAAAGACCGGCCAATTGCTTTGTAAATTGTTAACAAGGTTTCTTTGTCAGCACGCCAAGTGCTGCCAGCAAGTGACTGGAGGACCTTGTTTTTACTTTTGACTTTATCGCAAATTGCTGCGGCATGCGGGGAGAATGTGTAAGAGCTGTCAAATGTGAAACCAAGTATTTTGGGACACTTGATGGTCGGAATTGTCATCCGTCGACCACCACTTTCAACTCCCTACGTACCTCATGCGTGTATGCAGTGAACAAAGTGGCTGGAGATTTGGTGGCAGATATCTTCAAATTTCTTGCAGCGGAATAAGAGGCAAGTTCGTCGAGGTAGATGTTTAACCTATCGGAGATGTCATCAATGGGTGGGGGCATGATGCCATAATCGTATAATCGTCCGCATATTATACGATCTCTATGTACAATTCCCCCTTACTCGGATCCTTTCTAGGCTTCAGTAGCGGGATCACTCTGCCCATCTTCCAGACGTCGGGTACTATAGTAAGGTACTCGACTCCAGGTTGATCCAGATTCTTAAGCATCAGTGTAGAGATTCCGTCAGGCCCCAACGCCTTGGATGACTTGACCCCACGGATGGCTTTCGTAACTTCGTCCACGGTAAATTGTGATAGCTGCTCTTCCGCTCGGGGACCACAGATATGACGGATGGCTCTCCTCCCAGCCCTGCCACTCTCGGGATGCACAATAAATTGACGGTTGTACAACCTGGCGCACCTCTTCGGATCAACCACGGTTACGTCGCCAAAAGTGACTGAGGTCCTGTCGTCCCGTCTATCAGGGTTCGAGAGTGACTTAACAGTAGACCAAAACTTGCCAAAACCGTTTAAACCTTATTTACATAGCTCCAAGTGTTCCAGCCACAAATTCTGCTTACGTTCGTAGACTTCCCTGTTAATTTCTGGGGTTAGAGAGGTCCGTGCAACGAATCGCATTACGCACGTCTGCGATTAGGATTGAAGTTAGGAAGTTGAAGTTGAAGATCGCTAAATTAGGCTTAACGCGGCAGGCGTCGAATCCGATAACCCTCCCGAATAAAGTGAAAACCAACTGAACAAAATTCTGAAGACTTGGAGCGTTCAGTGGATACCACGATAAAGAGTAGGCCCAAATACAAACAGCATGCCTATGTCAAGGGAAGATCGGTGGAGACTGCCCTGCATGAGATTGTGCAGAAACTAAAAGAATCCTTCAATGCCATTACGTTTTCAATGGTGGTAAGCATTGAAATCGAGGGGGCTTTTATCAAAGTGGAAACCGACACATTTGGACCAGTACCGGGAGTACAGGTCCTTAGAGACTGGTTGAACCATATGCTAAGGAACTGGTGGATAAATTGTGAGTCCCATGATATAAGATAAGGGACAAAGTGGCCACTTACGGATGCTAACTGAGGAGGGATTTGGACTCGTCTGCTACATAGACGATGTTAAAATATTTCTAAATAAAAGGTAAGGATCCGAATAAGCTATGCAGAAGGGCCGAAAAGTCATATGGAGATTGCATATGACTGTGCTAGATCTGGTGGTGTTCATGCTAAACCTGACTGAAAATGCCTGTTGATCTGACAATGTCAAATACATAGGAGTAATCTTGGACAGGAAACTGAATGTGGAGTGTCACATTCAGGAGTGAACCGAGAAGTCTCAACAATGTTGGACATAATGTATGTGAGCCGAAGTGGGACCTGAATCCGAGAATAGTCCACTAGCTTTACAGCAGCGTGATTAGAAGAAATATGGCAAGATTGAAGACCGGTTAGCCCGGCACAAGCGAACCCCTCCTGATGCATTCGTGCGCCCCTTCCTTCACCGGAATTTCTTTATGTCCGGGAACCCATATTAGCGTCACATCGTCGACCCATAGCCTATCCAGCGACTCCAAATAATCCGCCAAACACCCTTATCCTATGTCGTTGAAATTTGGGACAGTGAGTTGTCTTCGGTTTTCGACATCTTTATTCAATTTGGCCCTGATCGGATCAGATTTGGATATAGCTGCCATATAGACCGATCACTAGATTTAGGGCTTTGGGCCCATAAAAGGCACATTTATTGTCCGATGTCGCCGAAATTTGGGACAGTGAGTTGCCTTAAGCTCTTCAACATCCTTCGTCAATTTGGCCCAGATCGGTCCAGATTTGGATACAGCTGCTATATAGACCGATCTCTCGATTTAAGGTTTTGGAGCCATAAAAGGCGCATTTATTGTCCGATTTCGCCGAAATTTGGGACAGTGAGTTAAGTTAAGCCCCTTGACATACTTCTGCATTATGGCACAGGTCGGTCCAGATTTGGATATTTAGACTGCCATTTAGAGCGATCTCTCGATTTAATGTAATGCTGGCGACATTTGTTGAGACACTTTGCCATGTAAAAACTTTTCCCCAAAGAGGTGTCGCTCTGCGGCACGCCGTTCGGACTTGGCTATAAAAAGGAGTTCCCCTATTATTGAGCTTAAAATTAAATCGAACAGCACTCATTGATTTGTGAGAAGTTTGCCCCAGTTTCTTAATGAAATGTTCATGAGGAAATTTGCATTTGCAATCATTGTTAAAAACATCTATTCTTCATTGGAAGACTTTTTCTTTTTCTGAAAAATTATTGGGCTGTCTTAAATGTAATTTCTGTTATTGTGTCACCCTCGTAACACTATGTTCTTGAACTCATTCTCAAGTTTTTATTTTTTTTATGAAAACAAAGTGGTTCTTCACAAATTTTTTAAACATGTTTTTATGGCGGTTCAGTTATTTTTATTTTTATTAGAAAATAAAAAAAAAGCATTGGCATAGCAAAATGTGTTTGTAAAGCAGCACCCCAAAAACTTCTTGAACTTGCCAAATGCCTTTGTGAATGAATTTTTATTTGTTTTTTGAATTTTCTTTTAACGCAAAAAATTTTTTTAGTAGTGGTGATTCCCAGTGCTCCCTAACATTTAAATGGGGGTGACTGCGTTTTCTTGGCAAAACGGCAACATAAAAAAGTTATAAAAAAGAGATCTCATATTTAAAGTTTGTTTGCTAAAATAGCAGTCGAGTCATGGAGGCAAGCAACCGATATATTTAGAAGGGATGATTTTTTTTGTTTCTGTTTCTATGGGCCTTTCCGAAATTTTGTTTGTTTTATAACTTCGAACAGCATCTTTAGTCCCATAAGTCTTGAGACTTAATGTAATAATACATGCTGTAAAATGCACACTAAAACGTTAATTTAATGACACTCCACATTCAACACTTCCATTCTCATCGTTTTTGGGCACATAACACGCAAACATACAGCCAAATGTAAATTTTGTACTCCATAACGTTGTAATGACTGTTTTCTTCTTGACTTTGGTATGGATGAGCTTGTGTATGTGTGTGTGTGAGTGCGAATTTTAGTCTTGTATATCCAAAGGATGGCTGAAGAAGCTTTGGTTCATCAAGGGGTTGATGCACGTTTCATATTAACTTTCTAGATATATGACGAAACGAGTATGGCAAATAGCTTCATTACATTTCTGTTTAACCACATTTTTTATGTGCAAGTACTTTGCGACATAAATTTCACATATTTCTCAAAATTTTTTTAAAAAACAGTTGAGAATTTCGGTAAACTTTTAGCTTCATATGTTTGTCATGAACTGAATTTTAATTGAAAATCATAAACATTCCTGATTAAATCATACAGTGGGTTAAATAAATGGATGGATGGCACCATGGCGCAAAGGTTAGCATGTCCGCCTATGACGCTAAACGTATGGGTTCGAATCCTGGCGAGACCATCAGAAAAATTTTTCAGCGGTGGCTTTCTCCTCCTAATGCTGGCAACATTTGTGAGGTAATATGCCATATAAAACTCCTCTCCAAAGAGGTGTCGCACTGCGGCACTCCGTTCGGACTCGGCTATGAAGAGGAGGCCCCTTATCATTGAGCTTAAACTTGAATCGGAAACACCTTGCTTGAAATACGGAATAATATAATTTTGTTTGTTGAACCTTTCTTAAGGAGCACCTTTGATCAAATTTAGGTTTTAATAGCCTAAATAACAAGATATGAGGCCACCGTGGCGCAGAGGTTAATATGTCCGCCTACGACGCCCAGCGCCTGGTTTCAAATCCCAGCGCGAACATCAGAAAAATTTTCAGCGGTGGTTATCCCCTTACTAATGCTGGCTTCATTTGTGAGGTATCCTGCCATGTTAAAACTTCTCTACCAAGTGGTGGCGCTATGCAGCACGCCGTTCGAACTCGGCATAAAAAAGGAGGCCCATCATCATTGGGCTTAAAACATTAATCGGACTGCACTCATTGATATGAGAGAAGTTTCCCCTGTTCCTAAATGGAATGTTCATGGGAAATTTAGTATTGGGGTAGGACGTCCCCTAGACAGTTAGTCCTGTAGTGATATCAGATTCGTCCTCTACCCCCAAATACCTTTGAGCCCCATATTTCCGAAGTCGGCAAACGTGTCCGGTTTGGTGGGTGTTTTAAGAGTTGGGCAAACCTCTCGGTAATAGATATCCAGTTCGTATACTACTCTAAAATACGTTTTATTTGAGCCCCATTTGGTCGGTAAGTCTGTGCTCCTTGGCGGGTGCTTTGGGGGAGGTGCGGCGCTATAGACACTTTTTACAGAATGTTGATGTCAGATTCGTGCTCTACTCAGAAAGATCTTTCATTTGAGCCACATTTTGCTATGGTCGGTAAATGTGTCCTCCTTGGGGATTGTTTTGGGGGAGGGGCGCCCCTCAAACTCTTGCTTCCACATTTGGATTTTAGGTTCGTATTTTACTCTCAAAAAAAATTTATTTGAACCCCATATTGCCATGGTCAGTAAATAAGTGCTGTTTGGGAGGGGATGTTTTGGGAAAGAAACTTGGTCCTGAAAGTGGAAATCAATTTCGTGCTCTTCTCCCAAATACCTTTCATTTGAGCACCATATTGCCATGGCCGGTAAATATATCCGATTTAGGGGTGCTTTGGGGGTGGGGCGGCCCACCAAACACTTGACTCCATATTTGAATATCAGATTCGTTTTCCACTCAAATACCTTTCATTTGAGTTGCATATTGCGGTGATTGGTCTATAAATATATTTGGTGGGTTTTGGTGGTGAGGCGGCCTCCCTAGGTATCCCATCCGAAATTTGGATACCAAAGTTTTGGCTTAAGGTTACTTACAGAGAGCAAACAAAATTTCACTTAAGTTGCACCACCCACATCCGAGATCTGGCATTTCTGAAAATTAGGGTAAAAAGTTGGTTCCTTCCCCCCCACTGCCGTTCAGATATCAAAACATTTTTTACCGTATTTTTATTACGCAGAAGGCCCGGAAGGGTCTTGCATATGGCATGTGACTGGGCTAGATCCAGAGGTCTCAATGTTAATCCAGAGAAGACATAGATATGCCTGTTCACGAGAAAGACGAAGGTGGGTCAATTTGAAGCGCCACGTTTCCTCAATAAAACGATTTCGATATCTGACAAGATCAAATACTTTGAAGTGATCTTGGATAGGAAACTTAATTGGAAGTGTCACATTCAGGAACGTACTGAGAAGACTCACAGATGTTGGATACTATGTAGACGGCGCGTAGTCTCGAGGATAGTCCACTGGCTCTACAGAAGCGTGATAAGACCAATGCTTACTTACGCCTCAGTAGTTTGATGGACTACTATGGGGAAAAAGTGCAACGTTAGAACCATACAACATGTTCAGAGCAGATGTTGTTTGGCATAGGCAGAGCGATGAGGATCACACCCACTGAGGCAATGGAGACTATTCTAGATATCAGACCCATTGACATACAGATTAAATGTGAGGCAGCCACTGCGGCTATGAAACTTAAGGCGATGGGAGAATGGATTGAGGATAGTAGCAGTTCTTGCCATCGAGACGACTACAGGAAACCTGGAAGGAGGTATCCGATCTGATACCTAAGACTACACTTGTGATCGAATGCGTCAATTCAAGACTGCTGCCAACGGCACAGTCTTGAACTGACGGAATCCTAGAATTGCCGTCTGGAAGATCATATTACACGGATTTATCTATGCCAGGGTACAGAGTGGGCCTGGTGTCTACATTGATAACCCAGGGACTGACCATAGTACGGACCTGCGGGCGGAGATCCGGGCAATCACGGAATGCGTGAGGTGGTGTGTTGCTAACGCGAGGACGTCGAGTGTGAACATCTTTGCAAATTGCAAATTATGCCCATGCACATTCCACTAAGGAACAGAGGCAGACTTCTCACATATCAATGAGTGCAGTTCGATTCAAGTTTAAGCCCAATGATTGGGGGTCTGCTTTATATAGCCGAGTCCGAATGGCATGCCGCAGTGCGACACCTCTTTGGAGAGAAGTTAAACATGGCATATTGCCTCACAAATGTTGCCAGCATTTGGAGCGGAAAACTACCGCTGAAATTCTTGGAGTGTAAGAAGGAGATTTACGCCTTTTCTGAGGATGGGAAAATCCGCATGCTTTGGGTGCCGGGCCATAAGGGTGTAAGGGGGAATGAAAAGGAAGACGATTTGGCAGTGAAGACAGGAGAACTGCCGTCGATGAAATTGGTAAACCCGAAGCCTTTCGGGTCGACGCAGTCCTATTTAAGGGCGTGGGCTACAAACGTGCATCTGACAATGTGGAACAGCGAAAAAGCCGGTAGGACTGCGGAAAACCTATGGGGGGTTCCGGATCGTGAGAGGACGAAGGCTATTACTGAAAGGCAGTAAGAAGGAGGTCAGTATAGCTTTTGGTGTCATAACGGGACACATAGGACTATGAGCTCACCTACGCAAAATCGCGGCGGCAAGTGATGGCATGTGTAGGACATGTGGAAAGATGATGAGACAATGGAGCATTTCCTATGCCATTGCCCGGCTTTCGCGGCTAAAAGACACCGGTACTTTGGTGGGGACACAATACCAGACATGAGCCAACTTAAGGGAGTGGTATGGAAAACAGTTAAGGATTTTGTAAGTAGCACGGAACTCCTAACTTAAAATTTTCTTTGTAGAGGTTACTTTTTCATTTTTAGAGTTCACAACAAGCTTTTTTCGTTACTTTTTCGTTTCTGGAGCACACAACAAGCCGATTACTGGCTTAGATGTATGTCTATATTGGCATGGGGCAGATTAATATCTGCACCCTCTTTTCAATCTAACCTAACCTTTTCACCACGGAATTATTATGCACAATCTATGAAAATTTGAAGAAAATCGGTTTAGCCGTTTTCGAGTCTATACGCAACTGAGTAACAAACAAATCGTTCGGGCCCGGTAGCCCCCCCTGACTACGTCCCTGACTGCCATATAAACCAATCCTGGTTCATAGCCTGATATAGCTCCCATATTAACTGATCTTCCAATTTTAGTTCGTGAGCTATAAGCCGCAATTCTTATTCAATTTGGTTGAAATTTTGCACTACGACTTTTACTATGGTCTCAAACACCCAATCCGAATGGGTCCATAACCTGATATAGCTCCAATAGCATGGCAATACCTATCCATTACCCTTTGTGTGCCTATAAAGAGATACCGAGAACGTGGCAAATGCGATGCATGATGCAGGGTATATAAGATTCGGCCCGGTCGGACGTTGTTTCTACGTTCATAATCCCATCATTTGTATATTAATCTCAGCACATTATTTACACGAAACAAAGAGGGTTCATTCAATTGTACTCTTTTTATTCATTGTTAAAGCTAATATTTAAAACTGAGCAAAATATGAAAAATATTTGCCACATTTATTACCCTCATGAATGGTGAAAAAAAACAATCCTTTACGCTTTGCCCCACAAATCTCTCAAAAATCCATTGCTACAATTTCCTCGTCACAAGCAATACAAACACATTGTCAGATGCCAGCAAAGAGATTTTGGCATGATTTCATCCTTTCCAATTCACTTAGCGAACAAGAGAATATTTGAACAAATCCCAGGATTTTAGTCTACAAACCAAAAAAATCTCGCGCTTATGGAAACGGAAATAATTTTTTTCAATTTTTCACTGTAATTGAATTAAAAATTCTCATTCGTTGCGCTTATGAAGCATTTGTCCAAAGCTCTGTCTATTGTCTACTGTTTGTATAGATGACTGTTGATGGTGCGTTAGAGTAACAGTAAGCCAATGTTATTATCCTCAAAGGCCAGTGTTGCCAATAAGAAGTATCATTAGATTTGGTTTTGTTTCAGAGAATTGTGTCGATATTTTATTTTTATGGGAAACTAGATGGACAGGGCCCGATCCACTGCGCCTTCTTTCACTTTCTAATTATAGCCACTAACTAGTCAATCTAGTCAATGTTGTATATTTAGATATAGCTCCCATATAAACCGATTTCCCGATTTGACTTTTTGAGCCCCTAGAAGCCTCAATTTTCATCCGATTTGGCTAAAATTTGGAACAAAGTCTCTAGTCTCATGATTCGATTCGGTCGAACTTAGCACGCTTTTACATGTATTATCTGAAACCTATACTGACACGGTTAAGAAATAAGCCCTGTTTGGGCGTGCTGATACGGCCTTTCAGATTTTTCGCCCCAACGTGGATATCATATTGGTGCTCTACACCCAAATAGCTTTCACTTGAGTCTTATAATGATATGGTCGTTAAATATGTCCACTATGGTGGTATTTTTGGTGGTCAGGCGGATCCTCATACATTAGTTTCGTGCTCTAATCTCTTTGAATCTTTCATTTGAGACCAATTTTGTCATTATTGGGCTATATTACCATTTGGAGGGCTTTGAAAGTGGCGCGGCTCCCCCTAGATATCCCAACTTTCGCCCCATCCAGATCCGAGATCTGCCATTTTAGGCTAAGGGGAGTGTCCGCCCATTAAAGTTTGGATGTTAGATCTACTTCAATTTCTTGGTCTTGGTGTTGGATTGGAGTAGTCTAACCCTTTGCCCCGAAGGTGGATATCAGATTCATACTCTGCTCCCAAAAAACCACGTTTGAGGTACACATTGCTATTGTCGGTATATATGTGTGGTTTAAGGGGAGTTTACAGGGGAGGTGTTCCTGAAACAGTTGGCCATTAAACAGATATTAGATTGTAGCCCCTGTTTGCTAAAGTCCACAAATATGTCCAGTTTGAGGGATATGTAGAGCGCGGCGGCCAGACACTCGCTTAGCCATGAAAACATATCAGCATCGTGCACTGCTCTCAAATTTCTTTTATTTGAGCCCCAATTGCCATTGGTTTAGGGGGTGAGACGACCCTAAACAATTTGCTTCAAAATTAGCTATCAAATTTTTGGGTTGCCCAAAAAGTAATTGCGGATTTTTCAGCTTGTGACTCTGTAATTGCATTCTTTCTTCTGTCAGTTGTCAGCTGTTACTTTTAGTTTGCTTTAGAAAAAAAGTTTAAAAAAAGTATATTTGATTAAAGTTCATTCTAAGTTTTATTAAAAATGCATTTACTTTTTTTTAAAAAATCCGCAATTACTTTTTGGGCAACCAAATACTTTACTACTATCAAATACCCATTCTTTGACTCCCTTATTGCCATATTAGGCAAACATGTCCGGTATGAAGGGAATTTAGGGATCGGATCCTGAAATATTATCAGCATCGTGCTAGAACACGATTTTATTTGAGCCCAAAAATGTCACGCATTTTGAAGGTGGCGATCATGCTATTCAATGTCACGGGTCTCCGCAGGTCCTCCTGTGTCTATCCCAATTTAAGGACAAAAATTGTACTCTTCTACCAAAGACCTTTTATTGCTGTCCTATTGTATCCTGATCGGCCTTTATACATTATTTTTAATTCTTTTTTTTCGGGTCGGATATAAGGGACTCATTTGTACTCATTTGAGTACAATATTTTTTTCCGTCGTCCTGCATAACAGTTTGGTATTGTTTTTTATTGGGAGTAGAGGGGCGGTCCCCCGTCGCTAGGACCTAAAATAAATATTATTTAAGTCCTTTATTGTCGTGATCTACATGTCCTGTTGAACGATAGGACGCCCCACAGATACTTGAACCCTTGTATCATTATTAGATTCGAACTCTACTGTCGTAGACCTTTCTTTTAATTCCCATACTATCCCGATGGAATACACGTTCTATTGAAGGGTGTTTAATAGGTAGTCCGGTCCTGGACTCTGTTGCTAAAGTGTATACCAGATTCGTAGTCAACTCCCAAAGACCTTTCATTTGATACCCATTTTGTGATGCTGGACATTCTGGCCTGTTTTGGGGTTCCCATATTGCCCAAAGCGGTGAAGTGTCCTGTTGGGGGTTTTTTGGGGGATGGAGACCCCCCAACACTTTGGCTGGAATTTGTATACCAAGTTCGTACTCTTCTCTAAAATACCTTTCATTTGATGCCTTCATTGTCCCAATTGGTAAACATGTTCGTTCGGATGGGTTTTGGGATGGGGCGACCCCCTGGTAATATGACCCTAAAGTTTTATACCAATTTCGTATTTTTGGGGTACCATAGGTTGAATACAAAGTTTCGCTTTAATCGGTTCACCCATCTCAGAGATCTGGCGTTTTTGAAAATTGGGGTAAGGGGGAGAGTCCGCCCCCCTTATATATGGCATGTTGGATATTTATATCTCAAATTTCAACCAAAATTTGCATTTTACCCATGTTTCGATAGAATTTCTTGTGAAAATAAAATTTAGTTTCATATAAGGTTTGGTGGAAATTTACTTTCTACTATAATAAAGCTCACTGAAATTGGCAACTCTGGCCATCTATAGGAAGGAATATTTAGCTCCACTCATATTTTCGCACTCAAGCAGAGAAAATTATTGGCCACCCAAAGAGGTCTGTGATTATTGCGATGTAGAACATTGGGCAATCCTTGCTAGAGCATTGCCTTTCTGTTTGTCTTCCTTTCATGCCGGTAGCATTCATCCGGATAGCATTGCCTGGATGGCTCTGAGAAGGAAAATGACGATGAAAAAGATACTCTTGAAACTTTATACATATAATTGCAACCCTTATGAATTTTGTTGACGCCAAAAATGCGGGAAGGGAACGAAAAACGACAAGTGAAAGTGAGAGTGCTATTGCGGTTCAAACTTCCGCCAAAGGGCGGTAAGGGTGTAATGTCTTCTCGGCAAGGAAGTGGCGGCGAAACGGAAAAGCTGAAGTTAAATGAGTTCATTAACAAAAATTTTACGCATTTGTTGTGGTTTCATAAGCGTAAAAACGGAAACATTGTCTTTAAAATTAGACTGAGATGTAATGCGGCGCCTTTACATTTAAAACCTGAAAATGTACTAAACATCATAATTTAAAGCTCTTTAATATTTGAAAATCTTAATGATTATTATTATGCAACATGCTTTGGTGGAGTGTGAAGAAAGTTGGTACTCTTTATAGTTAGTATGCTTTAACTTACAATGTAAAACCCATTAACTAAGGTTACTTAGGTAACAGGAAGTTCCATTAGGCTTCAAAAAAAAAACAAAATAAATGAGAAACTTTCAAGTTATTGTCCAGGCACTAAAAACTGCATCTTTGGAAAAACAATAGTGCATGAAATGTGATTATTTAAAATTTTTATGTCCTGACCTTAGGGTGATTTCTGACTTGAAAATGGACAGGCAAATTGAGCCCATTAACAATTCGTTCGGCAAACTTCTCAGATATCAATGAGAGCAGTCCAATTCAAGTTTAAGCTCAATAATAAGGGAACTCATTTTTATAGCCGGGTGCGAACGGCGTGCAACGACTCTTTGGAGGGAAGTTTTCACATGGCATAGTACCTCACAATTGCTGCCAGCATTAGGAGGGGAAAACTACCAGTCTCCCCAGGATTCGAACCAAGGCGTTCAGCGTCACAGGCGGACATGCTACCTTCGGCGATATATATTTGCCTCAACCCATTATCGGATGTTATCTCGTGGAGGCTTAATTTTCCGACTGTCGAAACAAAGATATTTTCCTTCGCTATCTTCGCATTAAAATCTCCCAGAACGATTGCTCTCTCTAAGCGCACGTAGAAAATATACTTGGTCTGTTCTTCCTTGTCTTCCACAGGGCCATGGGCTGATGTTGACAAATTTGGCTTTTATGCGGACTGTGGCTAGCCTCTCATCCACCGAAGAAGCTGGATACAAGGTGTTTTAGTCTCCGACTAAGAATAAATCAACACCCAATTTATGTCTCGTGTCGTAGCAACTATAGTAAAGTTCGTCACCGTTTGGTGGTGTTGTGATTCCATTCCGGGTCCATCGAACTTCCTGTTAGGCGTTAATATCTGTCTTGTACTTCTCCAATACATTCGCCAATACGTATGTTGCACCTTCTCTATAAAAAGTCTGAACATTGCAGGTGCAGATCCGCAGATCATGGCCCGTTTTACGTTTGCCTTGATCGACAACGTTAGGGGACTCCGTTTTTATACAGACCACCATAGGATGGGTGGAAATATAGGACCCCATAAAGTATATATATTCTTGTTCGTCCCGAAATTCGAACTAGCCATGTACGTCCGTCCGTCCGTCTGTCGAAATCGCGATAGCGGTCGATCTCGTAGTGCTAACCGCTTGAAGTTTTGCACAATTGTGTAGATTGTTGGGGATTGCAATTGGGCCATATCGGTTCAGTTTTGGATATAGCTCCCATATAAACTGATATCCAGATTTGACTCCTTGAGCCCCTGGAAGCCGCAATTTTTGTCCGATTTGGCTTAAATTTTGAACATAGTATTTTGTAATGACTTTCAACAACTGTGCCTAGTACGGTCCAAATCGGTCAAGAACCCGTTATAGCTCCCATATAAACCGATCTCCCGATTTGACTTCTTGAGCCCATGGAAGCCAGAACTTTTGTTCGATTTGACTGAAATTTTGTACATAGTGTTCCATTATGACTTCCAATAACTGTGTCAAGTAAGGTCTAAATCGGCCCAGAACCTGATATAACTCCTATATAAACCGATCTCCCGATTTGACTTCTTGAGGCCCTGGAAGCCTCAATTTTTTGTTGTGTCTCCCAACAACTGTGCCAAGTATGGTCCAAATCGGTCTATAACTCGATATATCTCCCATATAAACCGATCTCCTGATTTGACTTCCTGAGCCCCGCAATTTTCATCCGATTTGTCTGACATTTTTTACATGATGTTCCATTATGACTCCCAAAAACTGTGCCAAGTACGGTTCAAATCGGTCGAGAACATTATATAGCTCCCATATAAACCGATCTCCCGATTTGACTTCTTGAGCCTTTACAAGCCGCGATTTTTATACGATTTGGCTGAAATTTTGCATATAGTGTCCTGTTATGACTCGCAACAACGGCATCAAGTACGGTCTAATTCGGTCTACAGGTTGCCTAAAAAGTAATTGCGGATTTTTTAAAAGAAAGTAAATGCATTTTTAATAAAACTTAGAATGAACTTTAATCAAATATATAATTGCCATTTTGTTCGATAACCTTTTGCCATCTTCCTGGCAAATTTAGTATTCCACGCTCATAGAACTTCTGGCCTTTATCTGCAAAAAACCGAACCAAGTGCGATTTTATAGCCTCATCATTGCCGAAAGTTTTACCATTTAAGGAGTTCTGCAAAGATCGAAATAAATGGTAGTCTGATGGTGCAAGGTCAGGGCTATAGGGTGGATGCATCAAAAGTTCCCAGCCAAGCTCACTCAGTTTTTGGCGAGTGACCAAAGATGTGTGCGGTCTAGCGTTGTCCTGATGGAATATGACACCTTTACGATTGACCAATTCTGGTCGCTTCTCCTTGACGGCTGTATTCAATTTGTCCAATTGTTGAAAGTAAACATCCGAATTAATCGTTTGGTTCCTTGGAAGCAGCTCAAAATATACCACACCCTTCCAATCCCACCAAACAGGCAGCATAGCCTTCTTTTGGTGGATATGAGCCTTTGAAGTGGTTTGAGCTGGTTCATCATGCTTGGACCATGATCGTTTTCGACTAACGTTGTTGTAAACAATCCATTTTTCATCTCCAGTTATGATTCGTTTTAAAAACGGATCGAATTCATTGCGTTTAAGGTGCATATCATAGGCGTTGATTCGGTTTGTTAAATGAATTTCTTTCAATACATGTGGTACCCAAATATCAAGCTTTTTCACCAGTCCAAGACTTTTTATGTGATAATGAACGGTTGATTTTGGTATATTTAACTTCTCTCCTATCTCACGCTCAGTTACATGACGATCCAATTCGATTAATGCTTTGATTTGGTCATCATCAACTTCATTTGGCCGACCTGAACGTGGCTCATCTTTAAGTGAAAAATCTCCAGAACGGAATTTGCGAAACCAATTTTGACACTGTCTTCCTTTTAAGGCTTTATCACCATACACATCTCGTAACTTTTTAGCAACGTGCTCCGCGTTTTTTCCTTTACGGAAATAATAAAGTAAAATGTGACGAAAATGCTCCTTTGTGGGCTCCATATTAAAATTGACGCCAAACAAACAAATGTAAACAAAATTTCCTAAAGCAAGCTAAAAGTAACAGCTGATAACTGACAGAAGAGAGAATGCAATTACAGAGTCACAAGCCGTTGAAAAAATTTGTCAACGCCGACTATATGAAAAATCCGCAATTACTTTTTGGGCAACCCAATAGCTTCCTTATTTTAGCAAAATCCATGGTGGTGGGTTCCCAAGATTCGGCCCAGCCGAACTTAGCACTCTTTTACTTGTTTACTACAATTTTGTTTCTCAGAGTAATCTTTATAATATTCCGAGGCGGCCATTGGTTATTTAAAGGCGCCAATAACTTGACTAATCATTTCGAGTGTCATTGGCACTCAGTATTTAAGTAAGAGTCAGTGTCAACTGACCCGTCACTGAGACTCTCCTCTCGGAATAGCTGAGTATCCGCGGCCGCATGTTGAGCTATTTCGCATAAGGACGAAGTTTTACACTATCTGCAACCAATGAACAAACACGGTAGCTTTCAGCTAAGCTCCCCATGATTCGTTCAAAGGGCCAGCCCGTGTGGTTATCCCATGTCAGCCGCGTCGTATTATGGTCTTTCAGTCGAAAACAGATCTCGTTCCATAGGTTCTCAATGGAGAACCCTAGGCCTACTCTGCCCTCTAGTTTATCGGGAGATCGGTTTATGTGGCAGCTATATCCAAATATAGTCCAATCTGGACGCTATTCAACAGAAAGGCTTAGAAGGGTTCCAGAACTCGATGGGTCAAATTTCATCGAAAAAGGATAGAAAATGTCCTTTTTTAGGCTCATTACACTATATTGGGAGATCGGTCTATATGACAGCTATATCCAAATATGGTCAAATCTCGACCACATTTGACAGGAATGAGTAAGGGTCATCCAGAACACACTGTTCCAAATTTTATCGAATTTGGGTAATAAATGGATCTTTTATGGCCTCAATACCCTATATCGGGAGATCGGGCGGTCGGTCTATAAAGCAGCTATTTCCAAATATTGTCCGATCTGAACCACACTTCACAGAAATGGGTAGGGGTCTACCAGAACTCACTGAGCCAAATTTCATCGAAATCGGATGAAAAATTGATATAGCTGCCATATAAACCGATCTTAGATCTTGACTTCTTGAGCCACTAAAGGGTGAAATTCTTATCCAATTTGCATGACGTGTTTCGTTATGACTTCCAAAAACCGGGCTAAGTATGGCTCAAATCGGTCTATAACTTGATGTAGCTAGCATATAAACCGATATGGGGTATTGACTTCTTGAGCCTCTAGAGGGCGCACTTTCTAACTTCTTTCTTTATAACTTCCAATAACTGTGCTAAGTATGGTTCAAGTCAGTCTATAACCTGACATAGCTGCCTTATAAACCGATATGGGATCTTGACTTTTTGAGCCTCTAGAGGGCGCAACTCTTATCCGTAGCGTTTGTTATTCGGCCCGATCGAACTTTATACGCTTTTACTTGTTTTATGATTTCTTCTAGGAACTGATTCGAGTACTGTAAATTTTTATCAGAATCAGTGGGGTGACCATACAAGATTCGGCCTGGCTGAAGTTAGTCCGTTTTCACTTGATTTTCATTGAATCCTTTAAAAGCGCAGGCGAAGTTTTTTCATATTTAGTTTAATTTAAGCAATTTGACATAATTTTCACATTCCTCCAAAGGTCTTAATTGAATATCCCCTAGGTAGAACTGTGATTATTAAACAAACTCACACACATAGTAAAGTTAGTCTACAAGTTACTCTTCAAGTTTTCCCTAAGAAATAATGTTTACTTAAAATTTAATAAAAATTAACAATTTTAATTAAAGAACAATATAAAAGCATGCCAACACTGTGTTGTTGTTGTCCCTAAGGAGATGAGTACGTACATAGATATTTGATGTCTTGCTGTCTTCGACTGACGATTCACTTGCTGGCAGTCTATAGCAACGACGACTATCCTTTTGAATGTCAGGCGCGAGTTTCACTACGCTATTATGATGACCACCCAAAGGTCACACGGGGGTTTCATATTGTCTCATTTAAGTTGAAATAAATCAAAACAGAAATCTAATAAACAGACAAAGCACAAATTTATGAAACAATTAAAAAGATTTACATGGACACACCCTGTTAGCAACCCAACAAAACACCCACTATCGACAGGACTCCATGCTGCGAACGACTTAGCGCGTTTGTAGGTTGGTTGGTGTTTATGGCTTGTCTTGCTTGTTCTTTAATATTCTTATTAAAAATTCAATGCTAATGGCTCTCTTCATTGCTTTGCATTTTCTAAGAAGGTCACAAGAATGAATGTTTAAAAGGGGTGGTAAGTGGGATGGTGTTGATGGGCTATAGGGTTGCTTTGGAAGGTGGGATGCGTTAAATAGGTTGTAATATTTAACTAACACAGCAGATTTCCTGCAGGGACTGCAGCAGTAGAATGAGTGAGTGTTTTACTGAAAATAGGGTTATGAATGGGGTAACTTACTTTAATTAGCTATGACAAAACATTTGTTCCACTAGCCGAACGTAGAAAAGCGTTCCAAACGCCTCGATCTTCTGCGCTCATTCTAAAATCTCTGACACCAAGTTTCGAGGTGTGTCCCACCACTTGATCTTTCCATCGGGCTTTTGGTTTTCGCGGTTTGCTTGTCTTCAAAAGACTTCTTTGCTGGAATTTCTTCATCCATTCTGACAACATGACCTAGCCTACGCAGCCGTTGTATTTTGATGCGTGTAACTATGCTATCGTCGTCATACAGCTCGTGGTCCATACGTCGCCTATATTCTCCATAAACGCAAACTGGTCCATATATTTTACGAAGAATCTTTCTCTCAAATACTCCAAGTACTACCTCATCTGCTTTCACAAGTACCCATGCCTCTGAACCATATAACAACAAGGGTAGTATTAGTGTCTTGTATAGTGTAATCTTCGTCTGTCGAGAGGTGGCCTTGTTTCTAAACTGCTTTCTTAGTCCAAAGTAGTATTTGTTTGCCAGTATTATTCTTCGCGTTATCTTAAAACTGGAGTCATTCGTTTCGGTTACGGCGGTGCCGAGGTAGATAAGGTTACTGACTATCTCAACGTTGTGGTTCCCAACTCTCTCCGTTTTCTTGTACAAGGCGTTTTGTGAATTTTAACCATCCATTTCGTCTTATCTCCATTTACTGCCTGACCCATTTTCACTGACTCTCTTTCGATTCTTTCAAAGGCAGCAGTTATTACCTCCGGTGACTGGCCTATGAAGTCGATGTCGTCGGCATAGGCGAGTAGCATAAGTTCTCTTGTGATTAGTGTGCCATATCTATTCACATCTGCATCTCGTATAATCTTCTCCAACAGGATATTAAAGAGATCACACGATAGGCTGTCTCCTTGTCTGAAACCTCGTTTGGTATTAAATGGTTCGGAGAGATTCTTTCCTATTCTTACTGCCGTCCTGCAGAGTCTTATTAATTTTGCAGGGATACCAAACTCAGACATGGCTTGAAATACCTTTGAACATAAAGGAGTATCGAAAGCGGCTTTGTAGTCAACAAAGAGATGGTAGGTGTTGATTTGTCCTTCTCGGGGCTTTTCCAGGATTTGGCGCAGTGTGAATATCTGGTTCAGGATGGATTTACCAGGTCTAAAGCCGCATTGATAGGGCCCAGCTATCTCATTGACTTTAGGTTTTAATCTTTCACACAGTACGCTCGAGAGTATTTTGCATGCGATGGGGAGGAGACTCATTCCTCTGTAGTTGGCACATTCCGTCTTGTCTCCTTTCTTGTGTACGGGACATAGTATGCTGGGGTTCCAATCATCGGGTATGCGTTCTTCTAGCCAGATTGCGCAGATAAGCTGATGCATACGCCATATCAGTGTGTCGCCTCCGGTCTTAAATAGTTCAGCGGGTAACCCGTCGGCCCCTGCTGCCTTGTTGTTCTTTAGTCGGGTCACTGATACTTGGACCTCATTCTAACTAGGAGGTAAACATTCTATACCATCATCAGGGATTGGTTCTGCGGTATCCTCTTCGCCGCCAACATCGAACACTAGCAGTTAGGTAAAATGTTCTTTCCATATCCTCATGTTATCGGTGTCAGTAACCAGATTTGTTTCTTTATATCTGCACGAGGATGTGCCTGCACCAAAGCCATCTTTTAATGTTTAATTCTTTGGTGGAATTTTTGGACTTGATTCTGACTCCTGTACATCTCAATTCGCTCACATTCACTCCTTTCCATTTCCTTTTTCTTTCTGCGGAATAGACGTTTCTCCTCTCTACTTTTCTTCCGATACCTCTCCTTGGAAGCCACCGTAGCGCAGAAGTTAGCATGTCCGCCTATGATGCGGAATTCCTGGGTTTGAATCCTGGCGAGACCATCAGATAATAATTTTCAGCGGTGATTTTCCCCTCCTAATGCTGGCATCATTTGTGAAGTACTATGCCATGTAAAACTTCTCTCCAAAGAGGTGTCGCACGCCGTTCGGACTCGTCTATAAAAAGGAGGCTCCTTATCATTGAGCTTAAACTTGAATCGGACTGTACTCATTGATATGTGAGAAGTTTGCCCCTGTTCCTAAGTGGAATGTTCATGGGCAAAATTTGCATTTTGCATTTTACATCTGCTTCATCTGGCGCATTGCTACTGATTGCAGGGTTGCTCTATATGCCGCAATCTTGGCTTCAGTAGCTTCTCGACACTCTTGGTCGTACCATGGGTTTCTTGGCGGAGGCTCCCGGTACCCAAGTTGCGATTTCGTGGCATTTTCCATGGAGTGGCCAATAGTTTGCCACTGCGCCATTATATCATGGGAACAAGGAGTGCTTTCATGAAACAGTTGGGTCAGTCGAGTGGAGTATGCTGCTGCCATTTGTTGTGTTTTTACAGCTTTTTAATGTCCAGCTTCCATGCAGTATCAGATCGTACTTTCCTCGCCATGTTTAAACGGATGCGAACCTTTGCTGCAACAAGGTAATGATTCGAATCTATATTCGCTCCACGGATCGATCGTACATCTAACACGCTGGATGAATGCCTTCTATCTATCACAATGTGATCAATTTGGTTTCTCGTGTCTTGATCGGGTGACAGCCATGTGGCTTCGTGAATATTTTTAAGTTGAAATCCGGTGCTACTAACAACCATGTTTTTTGCTGCATTGAAATCTATCAAACTCAACCCAATACTGGACGTTATCTCGCGGAGGCTAAACTTTCCGACTGTTGGTCCAAAAATGTCTTCCTTCCCTATGTTCGTATTCAAATCTTCCAGAACGATTTTAGTATAATAGGCGGGGCAGCGGTCATATTCTCTCTCTAGGCGCTCGTGGAAAATGTCCTTGGTTTGCTCGTCTTTGCCTTCCGTCGGGGCAAGGGCACAAATTAGGCTGATTTTGAAGAATTTGTCTTTTATGCGGATTGTGGCTAGCCTCTCATCCATTGGAGTAGAGCTGGAGTCCAGGCGGTAAGTCTCCGACTAACCACAAATCCACAGCCAAATTCTTGCCTAGTGTTATGGCAGATATATTGGGTTGCCCAAAAAGTAATTGCGGATTTTTTAAAAGAAAGTAAATGCATTTTTAATAAAACTTAGAATGAACTTTAATCAAATATACTTTTTTTCTAAAGCAAGCTAAAAGTAACAGCTGATAACTGACAGAAGAAAGAATGCAATTACAGAGTCACAAGCTGTGAAAACATTTGTCAACGCCCACTATATGAAAAATCCGCAATTACTTTTTGGGCAACCCAATAGTATAGTTTGTCACCGTTTGGTGTTGTACTGACGCCATTCCCAGTCCATCGCACATCCTGTAAGGCGGTAATATTTGCCGTGTACTTCTCTTATACATCCGCCAGCGCGTTTACTGCACCTTCTCTTTAAAGAGTGCGGACATTCCATGTGCAGATCCGCAAATCATGGTCCTTTTTTCGTTTGCGTGGGTCGTCAACATCGGGGGTCCGTTTTTACTACTCCTTTGTTTCTCGTAGTAGTTCTCATAGTTTTCCGGGAGCGAGTTACTGGCCCAGCGCCCCAACCGCATGGGTTTTGGAGGATTGCACATGCATCCCTCGTTGTGGCGAGCCTCTTGCTCCAAGATCCGACGCTCGCCCCCAGCCGCCCCCAACCTGGGAACAGTCGCTGATGTTGGCCATTGGTTATTTGAAAGGGGTAAAGTCTACGTTTTGATAGAGCTGTAGCATAGCGTGAGCTAAATTTTCTTTTTATCGCTTGTAAGTGTCTTTCAGTTGGGACCAAAGGACTACATGGGTATGAGATTCGTCTTTTTACACACTCGACCATAGAATAAAAGGGAAACTATTTTCGTTTCACTTTTCACTTATAAAACCTCTAACTATTGGTCTATGGCCCTATAGCAAAGTAATTCTAAATCGCTTTGACTTTAGGTTTGATTATTCAATTTTGTTCTAATGTGTGTAACCCTATTTTCTTTAGATAATGGCAATATGATGAACATTGTGTGCCCATGATAATATTCTGTTCTGTAAGGGTTAGGTGGCAGCTGGGAGCTGGCAATGGGGTTGTTTCATATTCCAAATGCCAGTGGGTTGGTAACATTAGAAACTAAACATTGCTACTGAAGCTGCTGATACGTAATTAACTTTATATACGTTGTACTAATTAAAAGACAATTTGACAAGGATAAAATTACCTCAGAGGAAGTAACCTCAAAAAAGTATCATCAACCTTGTTGCCGTCGTCTTCGTCGTCATCGTCATTGCTGTCATCTTCATTGCTATAGCTGCCAGCAACATCATAATCATCATCATTGTCTTCATTTAAAATGAGAAGTTTCTTAGTCCTTCGTCGGGGTTATGAAATATAAATTGAAAGTTAAACGAAGAAATAAAATAAATATTTAGTTGCCAGTCTGTGTAACACCTGCGGCTAAATGTAACACCTACTTTGGCGACTTTAGATCGTATAAACTCATTTATTGCAACTTTGCCTTATCTATTGCAAATGATCATGGAGAATATTAGTGTTATAAAAGGCGAGGGAGTGTTTGTTAAATTGTTTTAGAAATCAGTAACCTTTATAGAAGAGTGCTTCGCTGCAAGTTATATTCATATTGAACTCTCAAATACCTTTCATTAGAATCCCATATTGTCCCGTTTGGGCCATAATTTTAAAGAGGGGCGACTCCCTGGGAATTGACCCAAATTTTTATGTAAGTTTCGTATTCTCCTCTCAAATACCTTTAGTTTGAATACCATATTGTCCCGTTCGGTGAACATGTCCATTTGGGGCATAATTTTGAGGTGGAACGACCCGTCTAGGAAAAATACCCCAAATTTGTATATAAGTTTCGTATTCTACTCTCAAGTAACTTTCGTTTGAATTCTATATTGTCCCCATAGGCCTGCATGTCCGTTTAGGGGTTGTTTTTCGGGTAGCACGGCCCCCATTGGACTTGACCCCAAATTTTTATACAAGTTTCGTTTTCTACTTCCAATTACCTTTAATTTGATACCCATATTGCCCCACTTGATAAGCATATCATATTTGGGGCGGTCCTTGGTAGTGGGGAGGGTCTCTCGACATTTGGGGTCAAATTGTTATATCAAGTTCGTACTCTACTCTTAAATATATGAAAGGCATTTAAGAGTAGAGTACGAACTTGATATAACAATTTGACCCCAAATGTCGAGGGGCCCTCCCCACTACCAAGGACCGCCCCAAATATGATACCCATACTGTTCCAATCGGTAAACATATCCGTTTGGGTGGGTTTTGGCGTGGGGCGTTCCCCCAGATTGATTGACTCGTAATTTGTATACCAATTTCGTGCTTTTGGGTTACCATAAACGTGGAAACAAAATTTAGTTAAAATTGGTTAACCAATCTCCGTAAACTGGCTTTTTTTTAAATTGCGGTAAAGTCGAGGGTCCGCTCCCGCTTCGGATATCAACCATTAGGATGCCCTATATCCATCGGGGGAGTCAAATTCTACCATCTGTGAAAATTTCATGAAAATCTTTTCAGCTGTTATTGATTCTATGGGTAGTTTATGTTAAGTTGAAAGAGGATGACGCCAAGATTTTCATCTTAGCATCCGCGTAGGCCATCTTGTGACCCATTTTTATTCCTCACGAACTATTCCTCTTCATTCAGCAATTTTGACCTGCCTGGAAGACAGGCTTCAACGCACTTTCTCATACCACTTTGCCGCTTCGATGAAGGCTTTGCATTTAACTGGGTTAACACCTCTGAGTTCATCTAGTGTCTGGAAGAAAAAAATCCAAGTATCCTATTTCTACTTTAGGATAGTGCAGGGCATTGACATAGGAAATGAAAACCATCCTCTATAGCGTCTATTTCACAGCACCAGCTGCAGATATCATCATTTCTAATGCCTATGCGAGACAAATGTCTACTTGGCGTATTGTGTCCAGTTATGATCCCAATGACCGCACTTAAATGCATCTTCTCCATTGACAGTAGAGCGTCTATGTTCTGCTTTGAATGTTCGTCCCACATACGTTTTGTTTGCTCACAACCTACGCTTGCCTTCCAGAGATTCAGCCAAGTTTCTTTTAGGAGCTCTTTCAGACCATAAAATATTTGCGAGAAGGAGGATACTCATCCATAACTGACACAAGGGGGAGATTCACTCCAGACTTAACGAGTACATCGGCTTTCTCATTTCCATGCATGTCCTTGTGCCCCAGCACCCAGCATAGGGTCAATGCATGGCATTCCTCTAGACGCATCAGTCACTCCCGACAACGGCCCAGGTCCTTGGATCTCACACACGTATTATTAAACGCCTTCAATGTTGCTTGACTGTCGCTGAAGATATGAGTTTCAGATCGCTCGATATTTATAGACAACACAAGTTCCTCTGCTACAGCCATCGTATACACCTCTGCTTGAAAGATGCTGCAATCATCCCTCATGCGCAGGGAGACATTGACATCGAGTTCGCCACAATAGATACCATACCCTGTTCCATTTTCCATCTTCGATCCATCTGTAAAAATTTTAATGCCTTAAAACCTAACCCGCAATTTCTGCCACTCCGCCAGGGTATGTAACTTTATCCTCAGTTCTTTATCCACCACTTTCATTCCCAACTAGAAGTCTTTCTGAGAGACCGTCAAGTTATATTCCAATATAACCTCCAATGATCCAGTCGCGGTGGTTCCCATAGCCCCAGACACAAATCTTAGTGTGACTCTATTCACCCTGTTAAGATATTGGGCATGTGACGCAAAATCCGACTGGCCTCATCACTCCCCACGTACTTCTGACACGAATACAATGCCGCAAACGCCTTTCTACAATAATTCTCGACCCTATGTTCAGCCTTAAATCCAATTAGCTGTCTAGAATCACCCCCAAAAACTTTGCAGGCGGCGATAACTGTAAAGTGATCCCTGCAGCGTGGGTATTCTCCGACTACGCGTAAACAGGACCAATTCCATCTTCCCCGCATTCACCCCCAGGCCGCAACCCTCGGCCCAAGTAGCAGTGCAGCCAAGTGCACAATCCACAACTTCCGAAACCGTGCCCAAAAACTTCCCTGTGTTTTAAGAAGACCGTCCATCACGAGGATCCAGAGCACAGTTCGCCATAATAGATACCACACCCTGTTCCATTTTCCATCTTCGATCCATCTGTAAAAATGTCGATGCCTGAAAACCTAAAACCTAAAACCCAGGCCGCAATCCTCGTTCCAAGTAGCAGTGCAGCCAAGTGCCATAATCCACAACTTCCCTGTCTAAAGACTTCTATATAGTGCGACACCTCTTTGGAGAGGTTTTTACATGGCAAATGTTGACAGCATTAGGAGAGGAAAACCACTGCTGAAAGAATCTTTTTTTCTGATGGTCTTGCCAAGATTCGAACCCTGGCGTTCAGCGTCATAGGCGGACATGCTAACCTCTGCACCACGGTGGCCTCTATGAGCGTTAACATAGCCCCACAAAAATAGTCTAAAGGTGTTAAATCGCATGATCTTGGCAGACAATTGGCCAGTCCCGAACGTGAAAAAAATGTTCACCAAACTCGCCTACCAATAAGTCCATTCTTGCCCGTGCTGTGTCATGCAAGTCAAGCTCTTGGATTTTGGGCAAAAAAAGTAAAATATCATCTCACGATAGCGCCCACCATTCGCGGTAACGTCACGCATCATCGATTCGCATCATCTTTGAAGAAGTACGGTCCAATGATGCCACCAGCCTAGAAAACCGCACCAAACTGTGAGTTTGATAGTTCTTGCTATGCTTCTGACTGATCTTCACTCCAAAATCGAAAATTCCGCTTATTTACCCAGTCGTTGGGCCAAAAATGAGCTTCGTCCATGGAATAGAAGAAGCGTGCGATGAACTTTCTTAACAGAGCATGCATTTTGATAAGAAAATTCAATAATTTGCAAGCGTTGTTCGTTTTTAAGACGATTCATGGTTAAATTATAGAACAAACTGATGATATTTGACAGTGAAATAATGCAAAACGTGCGTTAGGGGTTTACACTAGTGTAGCGAAAAATATAATAGCTAAAAAATCACCCTTTATATATTTTTTCCGATATGGTCTTCTTAAGCTGTGGAAGCCACATTTTTGGCCCTATTTAATCAAAATTTTGCATTAGGTGTTTTATTTGACTTCCCAGTATATATACAAAATTTCATCAAAATCGGTTTAGATTTTTTTCCCGCTTTTACTTGTTTAATAAAATCCATTCTTGTAAGCATTCACAAAATATATGCTTTCATCCATTCGAAAATACACAACAGTAACGTTGATGCCAACCCCACAGCACTACCTCTAATAAAACGCATCATTATTAACAATTTTTTTGTAATCCTACATAAATTTATTTTATTTCATAATCTTCTTAATTGCAAATTCACTGCACTTGGCGCTTCTATTGCGTGTTTATAAATCCCTGTGCGTTATGACCAAGTTTATTGGTGCGAAAATTGTACAATTTTAAATTAAAATAATAAATCTTCGCCCTGCTGAATAAAAATAAAAGCAAGACCAAAAGAAATAATAAGCAACACCTTCATGTTAATATTTATTAACAATTCGCACACTCTAATCCCTTGGCCAGAAGGCGACTTAACTTGCCTTGTTCACCTTTATGGCATAGTGTTGCTCCCGTAAGGATAGAGGAAGCATGTATCACATAAATAATTTCGCTTCCGTTTTTCCGACTTTCATTATTTTACATCACGCGCCTTAAAGTATGCAATTTAAAAATAGAGTTGTGTCCGGGTGGTCTGCCCGTGCTTAAATAAAGTTATGAGAGTGTGTTGTGTGTATTTGAATGTTTGTGAATACATATTGCTAAGTTGGGAATATTAAAAAAATTAGTCTTTATTAACAGGCAATAGCGAGGAAAAATGAACAAATTATTAACATAACTTTATTATTCCTACATTGCCGTCAGTGTGGCAGCAATGGGGCATTTATTATAATGAAATAACGACTCTCCCGTTTTCATAAAACTGCAATTGATAGGATTGTTAAAATCATAATGTTTACTGGCATAACATGTATTCAAATTGAAAGGACTTTGTTATTAAACGATATATCTAATACTCCACCTATTTTGATGGACGTCGACAGAGATTCAAAAATTTTGGACAAATCGGTGCAAAATTGTAATAATTAAGGCTCTATAAGTGTTATATGGGCGATGCATAGCTACATTTTAATCTAAAACGATTTGAATCAAATTCACTAATAATGTCAGTCATAAGAGCGTGGAATGTTCCAAATTTGGATTTGGGCATATGGGTGTCACACGAAAGATATTTAAGAGTAGAGTACAAATCTGATATAGAAAAATCAATTTGTGTTTGTTTGTCTCTTCCGTATAGACTCAAAAACGGCTTAACCGATTTTCTTGAAATTTTCACAGATGGTGCATAAAGATCACGAGGTGAAAATACCCTAATTTTCAGAAACAGCATATCTCCGTAATGGGTGGTGCGATTTAAGCGAAATTTTGTGTGATTTCTTATAGTAACCAAAAAAACAGTAAAAAGGCGTTAAGTTCGGCCGGGCCGAACTTTAGATACCCACCACCTCGGGTATATATGTAAACCACCTTTCATCAAAACCCGGTGAAAATTGCATACCTTATGTCCCATAGCAGTTATATCGAAATATGTTCCGATTTGGACCCAATACTAATAAGTACAAATCATTGTCCAATTGTGTATAACAAAATGTTGGTCTGTTTAGTAGCTATATTTAAAAATAAACCGATCTGAATCATATACAACATGGATGTCGAAAATCCTATAATGGCAGCTATATCCAAATCTGGTCCGATCTGAGTGAAACTGAAGAAGGATGTCGAAGGATCTAACACAACTCACTGTCCCAAACTTCGGTGACATCGGACAATAAATGCGCTTTCTATAGCCCCAAAACCTAAAACCGAGCTATATCCAAATCTGGACCAAACTGTGTCATATTGCAGATGTATGTCAACGGGCTTAATTTAACTCACTGTCCCAAATTTCGGCGACATCGGACAATAAATGCGCCTCTTATGGGCCCAAAATTTTAAATCGAAAGATCGGTCTATATTGCAGCTAAAGGGTGATTTTTTTGAGGTTAGGATTTTCATGCATTAGTATTTGACAGATCACGTGGGATTTCAGACATGGTGTCAAAGAGAAAGATGCTCAGTATGCTTTGACATTTCATCATGAATAGACTTACTAACGAGCAACGCTTCCAAATCATTGAATTTTATTACCAAAATCAGTGTTCGGTTCGAAATGTGTTCATTCACCGTAACGTTGCGTCCAACAGCATCTTTGAAAAAATACGGTCCAATGATTCCACCAGCGTACAAACCACACCAAACAGTGCATTTTTCGGGATGCATGGGCAGTTCTTGAACGGCTTCTGGTTGCTCTTCACTCCAAATGCGGCAATTTTGCTTATTTACGTAGCCATTCAACCAGAAATGAGCCTCATCGCTGAACAAAATTTGTCAAAATTTGAACACATTTCGAACCGAACACTGATTTTGGTAATAAAATTCAATGATTTGCAAGCGTTGCTCGTTAGTAAGTCTATTCATGATGAAATGTCAAAGCATACTGAGCATCTTTCTCTTTGACACCATGTCTGAAATCCCACGTGATCTGTCAAATACTAATGCATGAAAATCCTAACCTCAAAAAAATCACCCTTTATATCCAAATCTAAACCGATCAGGGCCAAATTGAAGAAAGATGTCGAAGGGCCTAAGACAACTCACTGTCCCAAATTTTAGCAAAATCGGATAATAAATGTGGCTTTTATGGGCCTACGACCCTAAATCGGAGGATCGGTCTATATGGCAGCTATATCCAAATCTGAACCGATCTGGGGCAAATTGACAAAGGATTGTCGGACCAAGTGTTTGGGGGGGCTGCCCTTCCTCAAAAACATTCCCCAAAGAGGACAAATTTACGACCATAGCAATATGGAACTCAAATGAAAGGTCTTTGGGAATAACGCACAAATCTGATATCTAAATGTGGGAAAAGTGTTTATGAGGTATTTGCAGACCATTGCAATATGGGGCTCAAATAAGAGGTATTTTAGAGTATAACATAAATTTTGTATTTATTTCCAGGCCACGTCCCTGAGTGACCGCCCCGTCGCCCAAAACACCCCCCAAACCGATAATGTTTGCCGACTATGGAAATATGGGACTCAAATGAAAGATATTTGGGAGCAGAGCACGAATCTCTATCAACATTCGGTAACAACTGCCAAGGGGACGTCCCATTCCCATAACAACGCCCAAATAATACGTATTTGCTCACCATGACAATTTGGGTCTTGAAAAGAGTGGAGCTGGGTATTGGTAGGTTTTAGGGCCCATACCCCAAACCGGACATATTTGCTGACTTTTGCAAATAGGGGTTTAAATTAAAGGTATTTGAGATTGGAAAAATCGAACGTGATATGCAATTTTGAGGCCAGTGGCAATATGGGATTCAAATAAATTGTATTTGAAAGTAGAGCACGATGATGACATATTTTCAGGGCTAAGTGTTTGGGGGGCCACCCCACTCCTCAAAACTCCCCTAACTCTGATATATTTACCGATCTTGACAATGTGGGGCTTAAATGAAAAGTATTGGGGAATAGAACACGAAATTGATACCCACTTTCGGGACCAATTTTCTGGGGCCTACTACCCCTTCCCAAAACAGCAATTATTTGCTGACAATTTGATATCAAAATGTGGGACCATGTATTTGGGTCACCGTCCCTTCCCCAAAAAAACCTACAAGGAGTACAAATTCACCGACCATGGCAATATGTGGCTCAAAAGGTATTTGAGATTAGAAGATAGATTTTATAAACAATTTTGGGTCCATGTGTTTAGTAGACGCCTCATAACATAAACTCCCCTGAAACCAATGACAATATGGGGTTTAAATAAATGGTATTTTAGAGTAGAGCACGATGCTGATACTTTTTTCAGGGCTAAGAGTTTTGGGGTCGATCTCACCCCAGGAAACACCCCTAAATCGGATATACATATTGTCCGGTGATGGCAATATGGGCCTCAAATGAAAGTTATTTGGGAGTAGACCATTATATTCATACCCACTTTCGGGACCACGGTTCTGGGGGTCCCCCCTAAACCCATAAACTATCGCCCTTAGGGCCTTCCCACTCCCATAACCCCTATGAGAATATCGGGCTCAAATAAAGTCTTTTAAGAAAGGAGTACATCTAACATCCAAGCTTAAATGGCCTATGGTATTTTACTAAAAGCTTTTAGTTATCGAAAGTAAATATTCAAAGGATGATTTTGTTCCATATAAAGTAAAAGAAGGCGCATCGAAGCGGGCCCGTTTCAGCTAGTTTAATATAAAAATTCGGCCGCAAAAGTTCAGAGAACGCCTCAACGCTAAAAAACCACCAACAATAAATATTTACAGATTGGGGCAATATGCCTATCAAATTGAAGATATTTGGAAGAAAAATAGGAATCCGATATAAAAAATTTCGAAATTGTTTGCGGGGCGGCCCCAAACCCAAGAAGCCGCAAAACTGACAAGTACGTCCAACTATTCAAAACGGGTATCAAATTAAAGGGCTTAGGGAGTAGACTACGAATCTGGTATAGACACAGACACCTCAAACAGACCATTCAGACCGATCCGGACAATATGGGACTTAAATAAGAGGTCTTTCAAAGTAGAGTACAACTGTAATATAAATGTCGTGCACCAACAAAAAAAACCCGAAGCGTCATCTACCGCTACCGAAACAATGTGAGGGTCTATAAGGCCGTCCACCTCAAAATAACATCCACAGACCTGTAAAACTTTTAGGGCAAAACATATAGGACTTCAGTCAGGTCGTTGGTATTAGAGTAAAATTTTTGAACTCAAATTCGGGTTTGGTTGACAAAACCTAAACTTCTAGGAAAGCTGATCGGAATAAGATTATAGACCGGATATTGGAAGTTGTGAAGAAAGACCACTCACAAAAAAATAGGTCTAAGAAAAAACAACTACCATATTTGTATGTGAAACAGTTAACTCTCAACGGATTTTAGCATTGAATTGAATATATAAATTGTTAATTGACTTGCGTGCTGCTTGTTCTAGCTCGTTTTTGCTGCTTGCTCTCGGATTTTTATACCACCACCATAGGATGGGAGTATACTATTCTAGTCATTCCGTTTGTAACACCTCGAAATAGTGATCTGGAACCCCATAAAGGATATATATTCCCGATCGTCTCGACATTCTGATTTGATCTGGCCATGTCCGTCCGTCCGTCTGTGGAAATCACGATAGCAGCCGAACGCGTAAAACTAGCCTTATAAAATATTGCACAGATACTTAATGTTGATGTAGGCCATTGAGAATTGCAAATGGGCCATATCGGTTCAGATTTAGGTATAGCTTCCATATAAACCGATCTCCCGATTTGATTTCTTGAGCCCTTACAAGCGGCAATTTTTGTTCAATTGGGCTGAAATGTTTTGTTAAAACTTCCAATAATTGTGCCAAGCACGGTCCGAATCGGTCTATAACTTTATTTAGCTCCCATATAAACCAATCTCCCGATTTGTTTTCTTGAACCCCCGAAAACCCGCAATTTTTGTCCGATTTTAGCTGACATTTTGCATGTAATGTTCTGTTATGATTTGCAACAACTATGTCTAGTACGGTGCAAATCGGCCTATAACCTATACAGCTCATATATAAACCGATTTAGCTAAAATTTTGTATGCGGTGTTTTGTTACGACGGTTCAAATAAGTCTTTAACCTGATATTGCTCTCATGTACACCGGTCTATCGATTATCCTTGTTCGGCGTCTAGAAGCTTTATTTTTTTCAAGTTAGACAGAAGTTTGGTATGTAGAATAAAATTATGCCCTTCAACTGAATTTCTTTTGTACAAATTTTTAGCAGAATCCATGGTGGTAGGTTCCCAAGATTCGGGCCGGCCGAACTTAGCACGAATTTTTATTGTTTTTGAATTTGAAAGTTCGGTCAACAGAATTGCTGTTAGGAACAGAATTGCAGGTATGTTTAATGACAATGTCATAAGACATGTCATAAGAACAACGGTATTTAAAAACAACTCCCATAAGCATTTTTTGTTTTGTTTATAGCATAATAAACGCGGCAAATCACAATACAAAGCTATAATGGAGATGTGCCAAAATGGAATACATTTAATATCCTTGTATATAATAACACCGAACCCAAATAAACTCTGGAAGAGTTTGAATTACCAACTGAGATCTGTTTATAATTGTTGAAAAATTGATTGTATTGTAATTGAATTTCTGGCTAAAGAACATGTAGTTTTATCGTAAACAAAGTAATATTTTTTACAAAAGTAGTTTACTTGGGAAAATTTCCTTTATGCGAAACGAAGTATTGTTTTGCGTTTGGGAATAAAAATACCTGTTTTTATTAAGAAGCTATTTTTTCTATGAAAAATAACATCTCTTAAATATCCATTTAATTTTTATATACAATCATTACTCTTTATAATTCATTTTTCCGCTTCAATTAAAAAAAAAACAACAATAGTGGAAAAAATACTTATGATTTATTTCATGCTATATACTAGTTCTCCAAATTTACAACACATTTATTTATTCATTTCTTTACAGGACTGAATCTAGATGCCACCCAACAATGAAATCCTGTTAACTTTGAAAGAAAAGCCCCAAACAAGTCTAATATGGAGATTTTGCAGAGATATCGATCCAAACTGAATGTTTTTTCACTAGTAAACTCAGCAGAGCCAAAATTCTTAATATTTCTTCAAACAATATGCTATCAACTACACTATGTATCATATCTGATATTTAATAAATTATACCCATTCTTCCAAAAAATAAACAATAAGTAGAAAGATAATTGATGGTAAATCCTTAATAGAATGTTCATTAATGGTATGTTCATGAGCAAATTTGAATTTTTGCATGGTTAACAAACCAACTTTAACAAAAAAGTTGGATACAGTTGTTATAACAAATTGTACACATCAAAGAACGACTTAAAGCCTTGCCTTATAGTCTATATCCGCAACAAAGTTAGGCGACTGCCATTCCTTTTTAAAAGCTGAATTCAGATCAATTTTAGATTTTCAAAATTCCTATCTTTGAAAATTTTAACCACTTATAGCCTTGTTTGCAAAATGGTGAAACAATCTTTTTTTCGGGTTTCGCAGAAAACTTTGACGAATATCATTCCCCTTGAAAAGCTGAATTCAGATCATATATTAGATTTTCAAAATTCCACTTTTTGAGTAAAAAACGCCGCGTTTTTAGTGTAAAAACCGCGTTTTGTGCGCGCTGATGACTGTTTTTCGTAATGTCGCCTCTCCCTTCAACAGATTCGCCACAATTTTTGTGTTTCTGAGTATTTCGAAATTTTGATGATTTTTGAAAATTTTAACCACTTATAGCCTGAATTTTAGTGCAGAAAACGCGTTTTGTGCGCGCTGATGACTGTTTTTGGTAATGTTATCTCTCCCTTCAACAGATTCGCCACAATTTGTGCGTTTACGAGTATTTTGAAATTTTGATGATTTTTGAAAATTTTAACCACTTATAGCCTGAATTTTAGTGCAGAAAACGCGTTTTGGTCGCGCTGAAGACTGTTTTTGGTAATGTTGTCTCTCCCTTCAACAGATTCGCCACAATTTGTGAGTTTCTGAATATTTCGAAATTTTGATGGTTTTTGAAAATTTTAACCACTTATAGCCTTCTCTGAAAAATGGCGAAAAATCTTTTTTTCGAGTTTCGCAAGAAACGTTGGCGAAATTGTTCTCTTTGAAGAGCTGAATTCAGAACATATTTTAGATTTCCAAAATTTCACTTTTTGGAAAAAAACGCCTCGTTTTTAGTGCAAAAACTTCGTTTTGTGCGCGCTGATGATAGATTTCGTAATGTCGCCTTTCCCTTCAACAGATTTGCCACAATTTTTGTGTTTCTGAGTATTTCGAAATTTTGATGATTTTTGAAAATTTTAACCACTTATAGCCTGAATTTTAGTGCAGAAAACGCGTTTTGTGCGCGCTGATGACTGTTTTTGGTAATGTTATCTCTCCCTTCAACAGATTCGCCACAATTTGTGCGTTTCCGAGTATTTTGAAATTTTGATGATTTTTGAAAATTTTAACCACTTATAGCCTGAATTTTAGTGCAAAAACTGCGTTTTGTGCGCGCTGTTGACTGTTTTTCGTAATGTCGCCTCTCCCTTCAACAGATTCGCCACAATTTTTGTGTTTCTGAGTATTTCGAAATTTTGATGATATTTGAAAATTTTAACCACTTATAGCCTTGTCTGAAAAATGGCGAAAAAATCTTTTTTTTGAGTTTCGCAAGAAACTTTGACGAATATTGTTCTCTTTGAAGAGCTGAATTCATTTCCAAAATTCTACTTTTTGGGTAAAAAACGCCGCGTTTTTAGTGCAAAAACTGCGTTTTGTGCGCGCTGTTGACTGTTTTTCGTAATGTCGCCTCTCCCTTTAACAGATTCGCCACAATTTTTGTGTTTCTGAGTATTTCGAAATTTTGATGATTTTTGAAAATTTTAACCCATAGCCTTGTCTGAAAAATGGTGAAAAAATCTTTTTTTCGAGTTTCGCGAGAAACGTTGGCGAATGTTGTTTTATTTGAAGAGCTGAATTCAGAACATATTTTAGATTTGCAAAATTCCACTTTTTCGGTAAAAAACGCCGCGTTTTTAGTGCAAAAACTGCGTTTTGTGCGCGCTGTTGACTGTTTTTCGTAATGTCGCCTATCCCTTCAACAGATTCGCCACAATTTTTGTGTTTCTGAGTATTTCGAAATTTTGATGATTTTTGAAAATTTTAACCACTTATAGCCTTGTCTGAAAAATGGCGAAAAAATCTTTTTTTCGAGTTTCGCAAAAAACGTTGGCGAATATTGCTCTTTTTGAAGAGCTGAATTCAGAACATATTTTAGATTTCCAAAATTCCACTTTTTGGGCAAAAAACGCCGCGTTTTTAGTGCAAAAACTGCGTTTTGTGCGCGCTGTTGACTGTTTTTCGTAATGTCGCCTCTCCCTTCAACAGATTCGCCACAATTTTTGTGTTTCTGAGTATTTCGAAATTTT